>NC_051210.1:48020373-48211079 GCF_015220075.1 Falco rusticolus | reverse complement strand
GTGGACCAGCACCCCCAGGCCCTTTCCCACCAGGCCCTTTCCAGCCGCTCTGCCCCAGCCTGTAGCGTGTGTGGGGCTGCTGTGACCCAAGGGCAGGACCCGGCACTGAGCCCTGTTGAACCTCACAGGAATGGCCTCGGCCCATCGCTCCAGCCTGCCCAGGTCCCTCTGCACAGCCTGCCTGCCCTAAGGACAGCAACACTCCCCCCAGCCTGGTGTCACCTGCAAACTTACTGAGGGTGCACTCAGTCCCCTTGTCCAGACTGTTGATAAAGACATTAAACAGAACCGGCCCCAATACTAAGCCCTGAGGAACTCCACTTGTGACTGGCCACCAACAGCATTTAACTCCACTCACCACAACCCTTTCAGCCCAGCCATCCGGTCAGTTTTCCACTCGGTGAACAGCACAGCCATCCAAGCCATGAGAAGCCAGTTTCTCTATGACAATGTTGTGGGAAATGGTGTCAAAGGCTTTACTGAAGTCTCGGCAGACCACGTCCACAGCCCTTCCCTCATCCACTAAGCACGTCATCTTGTCATAGAAGGAGAGCAGGTTAGTCAAGCAGGACCATGCTGACTCAGCCAGACCACCTGGCTGTCCTGTATGCGCCACGTGACAGCACTCAGGATGATCTGCTCCATAACCTTCCCCGGCACCAGTGCCAGGCTGACAGGCCTGTAGCTCCCCAGATCCTCCTTGCAGCCCGTCTTGTAGATGGGCATCAGACTGGCTAACCTCCAGTCAACTGGGACCTCCCCAGTTAGCCAGGACTGCTGATAAGTGATTGCAAGTGGCTTGGTGAACACTTCTGCCAGCTCCCTCAGTACCCTTGAGTGGATCCTTGTGTGTGTCTGAGTGGTGTAGCCTGCAGGTTGTTAACCGTTTCCCCTTGGATTATGGGGCTTCGTTCAGCTCCCCATCCCGGTCTTCCAGGTCAGGGGGCTGGGTAGCCTGAGAACAACGGGTCTTACTGAGACAAAGAAGGCATTAAGTACACCAAACTTTTTTCCTCATCCTTTATCATTATGTTTCCCCCCACATCCAATAAAGGATGGAGATTCTCCTTAGCCCTCTTTTTGTTGTAAATGTATTTATAGTAAGGGGGTTTTTTTGTCTTTTGCTGCGGTGGCCACATTAAGTTCTAGTTGGCTTTGGGCCTTCAATGTCCTCCCTGTACAACCTCACAACATCCTTGTAGCTTTCCTGACTTGCCTGCCCCTTCTTCCAATGTTCATAAATTAGTTTTTTCCTGAGTTCCAGCCAAAACTCTCTGTTCATTTAGATCTGTCTTCTTCCCTGCTGGCCCACCTTTTAGCACATGGGGACAGCCCACTCCTGCATCTTTAAGACTTCCTTCTTGAAGAATGTCCATCCATCCTGGACATCTTGGCTATTCAGGACTGTCTCCCAAGGGACTACATCAACCAGGCTCCTAAACAGGCCAAAGTTGGCCCTCCAGAAGTCTGAGGTAACAGTTCTGTTGACCCCCTCCTTACTTCTCCAAGAATCGAAAACTTACCATTTCATGATCTCTGTGCCCAAAATGGCCTCCAACCACCACGCCACCCACAACTCCTTCTCTGTTTGCAAACAACAGATCCAGCAGGGCACCTTGCCTAGTTGGCTCCCTCACCAGCTGCGTCAGGAACTCCAGGAACCTCCTAGACTGTTTCCTCTTTGCTACATTGTATTTCCAGCTGACATCTGGTAAATCAAAGTCCCCCATGAGCACTCAATTTAGTGATTGCGAGACTTGTCCTAGCTGCTTATGGAATATTTAATCTGTCCCTTCATCCTGGTTGGATTGTCAATAGCAGACTCCCATCATGGTACCTGCCTTCATGGCCTTCCCCCTGATCCTTACCCATAAACACTCGACCCTTTTATCATTTTTGTCAACCTCCAGACAGTTAAAACACTCCTAACATATGGGGCTATCCACCACCTCTCCTTCCTTCTGAAGAGTTTGTAGGCATGGATTGCAGCACTCCGGTTGTGTGAGTTGTCCCACCATATTTCTGATATTACAACTATATCATAATTTTCCAGCTGCCCATTGGCTTCCAGCTCCTCCTTTGGCTGCCCATGCTGTGTGCATTGGTGTAGATGAACTTCAGTTGGGCTGTTGATCCTGCCACCTTTTTTTTGGGGATGCCCTAATTCCTATGTGACTGTTCTCAGGTGCTTCCGTGGTTTCCAACACATCAACAACCCTTATGTCTTTGCTGCTGTTTGGATCTCCATCCCCTACATACAATGAGATGGCTAAGGTGCTGTGTGCATTAGCACAGGGACATTTCAAATGTGCTCTAGTGTACTCGGAGCATCATGGGGCACACTGTTCCTCAAACATGGGTGTGCCACCTTCAGGCTTATCTCTAGCGAGCCTGGTTTTATCCCTTTCCCTCTTCAAAACTAGTTTAAAGCTCTTTCAATGAGCCCTGCTAACTTGCTGTGCAAAGATCCTCTTCCCTCTTTGAGACAGGTGTACCCCATCTCTCACCAGCAAGACTGCTGTTATGTAGATCAAACCCATGATCAATAAACCCCAAAGTCTGCCAGTGACACAGTCTCAGAGCTGGTTATTGATTTGCTGGGTCTTCCTGTTTCTTCCTTCGTCATTCGCTACAATTGGAAGGATAGAGGAGAACACTACTTGTGCTTCTAATCCCCTAACTAGTCATTAAAGGTTTAGACATAAGCTGCATTAGGTCTTCATATATAATAGTCATTAATGTGTTTCTATGAAACTCTCATTAGCTGTGATAATTATTTCTACTCTTTATTTATTGTATCCTTATTTTTCTTGCTTGTGTTTGGGACTGTCTTTTTTGTGACATATACATTTGCAGTGCTGAATATCATATGTATACTCATGCCTAGATGGGATGGATGTGGTACCCTAGTGCACATTAATCAATAATGATAACTGAATTAATTATCCAATAGGAAAATGCTCACTTTGCATATTCTACCAGGGTTAATGAGATACCTTTTTTTACACTACAAAAAATATAGTTATGATGCCCTATTTTCAAGCAATGAGATTAGAAGTATGGTTTTGCTCTGTGTTCTCTTTTACACATCTGTAACATTCTTTTCTTTTACACCACTCTATGTATACTCATAACCCTATTCTTTCCTATTTTTGCTACTTCAATTCTTCTATGTAACTCATTACAAATAATGAAAAAGGTACCAAATCTGTGGATGATTGATCTTTCACCAGTTCTTCATCCAAGAATGTCTATCTAATACTTGTCTGTAATTCCACAGAAGTCTCTTATTGGTTTGCTCTGGACTGGTCTGACAACTTTTCACAATTTCCCAAGAAAATTTTTGCAAGCAGAGGCAATGATGATATATATCATTATATAAACAATACAAACATATGGTGACACTTAATCAATAAGTATTTTGTTTATAAACAACAATTTATGGCAAACTCCATCTGCCAAAGTCACTGCTTCTAGCAAACATCAGAAAATCATTGTCTCCATGGATGCTTATGCTCACACTATCTTAGGAATAACAGTTGTTTTTCTGGCACAACATCAAACTGCATTTTTATACTTTTTTTCCTGACAGTAGAACAAAATGGAAAATAATTACAATGAACAAATTGAAACTTATCTAAAATACTGAATCTGTCACTATTTACCAACTAGTCTGTATTGTATAATAACTATAGCATATGAATTACAAATATTATACTCCGAGAGTTATTCTGTTAGCCCAACTAAGCTGAAAAGCTGAGCTATAAATTCTCATACTTGTACATCATGTGCATTTTGACTTGTGGTATCATTAATCAGTACAGAATTATCATTAGGACTCCACAAGAAAGGAAACTGCAGACAGGAGCTATTTGCAGTTCAACTTATGCTAAAGTATAGATATTGTACCACTTATAAAAAGGCAATTTCTTTCTTTGCCTGCTAGTGCTGCAAAAGTCTGCTGAGGTTTGTTTTTTTTTTTTCTTGGAAATGAAGAGCTCTGTACAACCCAACTTCTCAAAATAAGTGATTCAAGAAAAAAATATGGTGTCTTAAAATGTTACCTGTCTCAGAGGCAAGTACTGATTTTCAGAATTGAAACTGATTTTCTCCTTCAGAATAGCAAATCTCACATTAATTTATTTCACCAGAAAGGAAGAGGACAATGTCAGTTGGAGCCCTACTGTGAACTGCCTCATGTCTCTCCTTTCTGTTTCTTGTCTGTAACTTGAATCACTCATTTATGTTCTCCTACCTCTCATTTAGAAAAATAATATCTGAAAGAAGGTGAGATGCTAAGTCAGTACAGTAGTATGCAATTTCTATGGGGTAACTAAGACAGAAAACAACATCTTTCCTCATGAATTCTTGAGTAAAATTCAAGCAGGGAGTAAAATTAAATCCCTGCACTTTCAGAATACAGTCTGTATACATGGATGCTCTTCTCAGGGCAGCTAATTTGTATGAATCCTCTCTGCACTGTGAACTCACTGAGAAGAGCTACCTTTTCAGTGGAGCCTATGGGGAGAAGCAAGGCTCAGGTAGGTATTCACTCCAGACTGCTACTGCTGCTTGCATTCTCTTAGGCTCTTGCACAAATGAAAGCACTGCTCCTGGAGCTTACATGCAGTTTTTTATGTCCATGTTACTGTCAGCACACTTTGGGGAATCTGAACACAAATACTCAGAATGTAATAGTGAAAACTGCAGTCAGACCACCAGGAGAAGTAACAGCTACAGTGCGATGGAGATAGATCTGAAGAATAAGCCATTGTCTTCACACTGCTTTTCACTGTCCTAGTTTTCAAGTCAGTCAGACTGGTATACAGCAGACAAAAGTGTGGAATAGGCAACTGACTAGTCTTGGGAAAATAAAGATCAATCCCTTTTGATGGCACCGCAATTCCATCAAGTTACGAAGAGCTACACCAGCAAATAAGATGCAGGCATTTACTTCAGACTGAGTGTAGCAACTGAAAAAAAACGTTTGGGCTTTGGAGAATCTATTTTTAATGATCAATGAAACAAATACCAGAGATGCTGGAATATATCATGGCCTTACAACAAAGGCAGCTCTCATGTTCTCTACACTCTCTCTAGGACACAGAAATGTTTAATATAGCCCAGAATCATTGGCTGAGACAGAGAACACAATGAAATTCTTACTGAAATTCATATATGCTAATTTGATGTAAATGGAGTGTGTACTCCAGGGCAGCTGAGATCTGTACCTACGAGGGGCTCTGTCCTGAAACACAGCCCACCATGCTGAGCTCTTTGGTGGGGAGGGCAAAACATGCTTTATCACAGTGCTGCTCAGGCAGGCGGGCTAGGTCCAATGAAAACAATAGAGTATTTGCAGCATCTTCCTATGACATGCAAGTTGCCTTGTGTTTTCATGGAAAAGTTATCTCTGACATGGTTGGCATGTAAACATTTTCCAGTGGAGTTTCCATGGAAACAGGTAAAAGTGTGCGCATGTGTATGTGTGCGTGCGTGTATATGCGCGTGTGTGTGTGTGTGTGTGTAGGCGGGAGGAAAAGGTGTTATCTTCAGATTGGAAACTATTTTTAGGAAAGCCACAGGTTAAAACGACTACGACTGAACACACTTAATCAAATGCTTGTTAAGAAGGTGGGGGGGGGAAGGGAGACAATTGGACTTCTCAGAAGGATCATGTCTCTGAAGGGCACCCTGTAAAACATTTAATGAGATAGTCAGTGTCCTTTTAGTCTTCTTTCATTTTCAGATACATGCTCAGTACCACTTTATGAAGCTTTATATAACAGTCTTCTCCTTTGTGGCAACCTGCTAAAGGTTGAGACAGAATGCTGTAAGCAGAGCAAAATCCCTGAGGAAGATGCAATATCCAGCAGGAGGGAAGGCAATTTCTGCCTGCAAATGAAGCAGGAACGTTGTACAGACCGTATGGTGGGAGGAGGTATTGTTCCCTGCTGTGCTGGTTAGGGGCTGGGAAGACCGCAGCCATCTGTCCTTCTCAGCTGAGGGTCCCTGTTTTATCAAAGTGTAGGACATCTGCTGCTGCTTACAGTGGCAGTGGGATTATGTGAGTCTTACTGTCTGGGACAAATAACTGGGTTGATGAGGACATTTTCTGGAAAGCCTTTTTGAATTTCAGCAGCATCAGGACATACTATCTTGTTGCTCAAGGGCTTGGGCTAGCAAAAGGACAGCAGAGTTCGCTCGAGGAGAGTGGACTGACAAGAATGGAGTTAAAGGCCTGTGAAAAAGGGAAAAACAAGACAAAGGAGTTTGGAAAAGACAAAGGAAGACAAAGGGGGGGGGGGGGGCGGGGGTGAGTGGGGGCTGTGGGGAAGGAAAGAAAAGTGAAATTCAGCCAGTTCATGAAACCTTGTGAAAGTTATTAACTGACAGTGTCTGTGACACTGTCTTGTGTAGTGTTTCAGCCCTGTGTAATTGAAAAAGGAACGGAGGAAAGAATAAGAGTCTGGAAAGCAAATAAAGATGACCAAAAAACCCCTAAAGAAACCAGAAGACGTATAAAGAAAACTAAAACACGGGCATTTGGAGTGTTATGCTTTCTTAAAAAGAACTTTAATTTACAAATATATGAAAATCAAAATACAACACAAAAGCCATCTTTTTCCCCCTTTCTTGCAGTCTTAGTCTGACGCCTGCCTTTCACAAGGGTCCTTTGCTCAACAGCATACTTTTAAAAGAACAGGGGTTTTATAAGTAAGATGGATTTATTTGCATATTCTCTTTGTTCTAGTGGAACATACAATTTTTAATGTACTTACTTTCAGACAATTTTAACTCCAGTACAGAACATCATATTACTGAAGTGCTTGCATCTAGGGATTTAGACCCAGACACCATTATCTGAACCAGTGAAAAGTAAGAAAAAACCGACAAATATGACTATGCTTGTTTTGCAAGAAGGAAAAGCATGAAGACCACAGTGGAACTTGGCAATGGAGAAGAAAGAATTAGAGCCTTATGCACATCTCCTGCATCCTCATTGCAAACACATTTTAGGAATACTTGATGATCTGCTATGTAATTACACCCATTTCTGAGCCCACAGTTTTCAGGACAACATTTGTTTCCCCAAAGGTGTATTTGAAGCTTGGTTCCTCAAGATGGACAGTGTCTCTAATTTTCTCAGTTCTAAATGATCATCATTGGGACATGGAGGCACTAAAGATAAGTTTTCTTAAAAGATTTTCTAAACAGCATTTATGGATCACAAAAACGTATCTCTGGACACAGACAAGTGGAAAATTGGAGAGAAGCAATTTTATACTCTATTTCCAAATTCCGACACTACAGCATTTCCTTTTGCATCAGAGTAAGGAAAAATCATCAAACATTCAAGCTTCCAGATTGAATTCTACCCAAGGAACAGAAGCAAATGATATCCTCAGTGTAAAATGGAGAATACTTGTTCACAAAAAGATCAAAATTCAAGAGTATTTGTAGGTCACGACTGAGCTGTAAAGGGTTTGTTCTTGTTGCTCAGCTTTAATGAGTTTTTGAAAGAGGAGAAACTGTTGATGAGGACTGGCTGCATACTATTCTGTGCCTTCAGTATTACTTCCCTGAACAGAGCTGCTTTTAGAACTGATACCGTTGTCTGTGAAGATACACTATTTTCTAAGGGTACGTAGCATCTGCATAAAGTTTGGAAGAGCTTGGGAGAACAATGACAGATTTCCCTTCCTCAGTTTCTAATCTTTGTCGAAGAAAAAGGTCATGTGAATGCATGTGTGACTTGTCACCCACACTTTATAAATCAGGAGTAATTCTATTAGTGTCAATATACAAAGCAGAAGGAAGCTGAATAGCCCAGTGTTAGTTTCAGAGTGATGCAACAGCTTGGAAGGGTGTATCAGGAAGCTGTGCACAAAAACCTAGGCAATACATTGAGGAAGGTTCCCTGTAGTACAGAGTAGGCACAGGACCTCATAGTGAAGTAGGGTCCCAAGTATCACAGAGACCTATTTATTTTTCATATGGATGAGTAGACTACTTTTATTACATCTTTTCAAAAATTCCAATATATACCTCTAAATTACAAAATAGGTTCCAGCATACCAATAACTGAAGGAGCCTGAGATAGCAGCAGATGTCAGGCTATCACTGGAAGAAGATAAAATTAGAAAGACCATTGGGGAGGATCCCAGCATGGGCAATCTCAAAATGTTATTAGGGGATTGCTATTTTTTATTGTGACAGCAGAAACCTGAAGTTCCTTCAGATTGATGGAAATAGTTCTGCAGAATCACTCCTCCACCAGTTACAAACCTCCCTGCTTGCTCTGTCTTGTCATTTGGATAAGGGTAAATAATGTATCCCACCTCTGGTACAGCACAATGGTTTTTCAGAGTGTGCTAATACTTGCTGAAATTAACATAGAAGTTCCACGCCCTCACTGAAAGTTTAAAATGTCTAAAGGGAGATGAGAGGAAGACATTGCTGAGTAATGTACTCTTGCAGTAATTTTCCCTTCTTACCCTGCAGTTGCTTGAAATTGAAACCATTGTCTTGAATGATGAGGCTGCTTGACCTTGTAGATTTGTGAACAAGCTCAGAAACTGCTTCATTACAATGCAAAATGATAGCATATGGACATTGCTGTGAGATGTGATTGCTTGAGATTGCTTTTCCTTCATTGTTTTCACTGAACATTCTCAGTGGAAAAAGTCTTACAATGCAGGAGCAGTTCCCCTCTTAAGCTACTGAACTCTAATGGAGTCTATTAGAGTTTTCATACATCCCACAGACTCATTTACATACATCTTAACAAGTTACACCAGGCTAAGTCATGCCTTAGTGACCTTTGAGAACAGAAGTCTAAAAGCCACTGTGCTTTGGATTTTGGTTGCTTTTCTGTTTTTAGGGGTTTTTTTTTAAGGTTAAAAAATAGTCTAAAGACATATTTTACTGCAGTGGTGAGATCGGACTCTCAGAACAGGATCCGAAAATTGATCTTTCCTTACCTTAAAATGTTAAGTGTTGAAGTGTGGTGCTGAGATTTTTTATTACATAAATTTTACTCATCTCCTTTATGTAAGAGTAATGCTTTGTTGGGCTGACAAGGATCTTTAAGTAGCATGTCAGTCTGAACAACTTAGATTAACAGAAAAGGTAATTTAATGTTCTACTATGCTCTCCTTTCCATGAGGACTCATTATCATTACTGGTCATTTAGGATATCAAAACCCACCCGTCTCTTTAAGATCCTTCATTCTGATTCTCAATTTCTATTCCTAGAGACCAAAATTATCTTCTAACAGTGAAGAATTAAAGCTATCTGACAATATTTGGTGCACCAGCACACCAACTGGCCACAATCATCTTGTCATTTTTCCACCTTCATCTGTGTAAAGCAAACAGAATCTTTTCCCAAATACTCACCCTACTATACATCTCAGTGGTTTTTTTCAGTTTTACAGAAAAAATTTATAACCTCTCCCTGTTATAAGTATGTTTCAGTATAAATTATGCTCCTTGTGAGGGATTATTGTGTTTAGGAAGCAGCCAACAGACATAAACACACTCGATAACTTGCACACCACTTCTGTGGCTTGCAGAACCTTTCAAGGAAAGAATTTCACCTACTGTGATATTGCTCATGTCATGAAGAAGGCATGATGATCTCTGACTTGGACTAACAATTTTGTTAAATGATAAATAAGCAAAAGCAAATAAAATATCAAAACCTAAACCTGGGACAACTCAAAACATGGCCATTGTCTTTTTCACATGCTTTTTCTGTATGTAAATGGAATGCAGCTCATCCCATTTTTAATGAAGGGAAGCTCATGTTATGGTATAGACCACTGCTCAGCCATCTTTTGCAGTACCTTTCTTGTCTCACTGTAGCCTAATGAGAAGACTAGTAAACTGCATAAACAAAGCCATCATAAAAGCTTCTGTGTCAAGGGTTATTTTTAAGAAGACTTTCTCTCTCCATGCAGGTTTTGCTGTTGCAGTCTAAACCAGCAGTGTCGAAGTTTAGCAAAATCTATTCACCAGCATTTTTCTACTTGTTTGCCTGCTTGGGATGCAGGTGGTAGTGATGAAATAAATTAAATATTAAAAGACAGTTAAAAAGGGCCTGGCAGGGCCAAAATTGGCAGTAAGCTATTCTTGAGAATTACAGCTTATTAAAAAAACCCAACAAACTAACTCAACTGTATAGCTATTTCAGTAGCCATTGTGCAAGTTAAGTTACACAGTTACTTATTATCTACAAAAGGTGTATGTTAAAGTAAATACATTAAAGTGTTTAATTACTTCTTTTTCAAATTTTAACCATATGCAATAAAAGTCATAGAAACACTAGTATACTACATCTCATTCAGCTTAATTTGTTATTTGTCTCAAGGTAATAGAAAGCAGGATGGAGAAAAAGTTTGCGCACTGCTCTTCTTTTACAAGTACTTTTTAATTATCCCATGAAGCAAAACATGACAGGTTACCCTCTTAAGAGAACAGCTTTTGTTCAGTGTGATGACAAGCAGACAAGCAATTTCCATTAGCTATATTTACGGCTGCGAACATCTTATCTGATTACACAATAATACATTCCCTAAAAGAATACATTCCAGACTCCTACCTTACCTTACACTGAAGGGCAGAGAGGCACAAGAGAAGAGCTTTTATATAAGGCAAATCATACACTGGGTTCAGTTGTAAATGAAGACTAAATATATCATAGACAGTTCACATTAACAGTTTCTTGCTATTAAGATGTGTACTTCCAGTTAAATGCACAATCAAGCATCCAATATATTTACTAGCATTAAAAGAAAAAGAAGAATAAAAAATAAATTAACCTCTTCTTCAACGTTATGGGCGATTCCATTCTGTACTGGTCCTGAATCACTCGGTGGTGTTACTGCAACTTCCACTTTTGCACTTTTTTCTGTGGCATCATCCATAAACAAGAGTGAGAAAATAACAGAATAGAACATTAAGTAACAAATCTATTAGTGAAACTGCTGTTATATATTGAGTCTGAGAAAACCATCAAATACTGAAAGTGGATGAACATCTGCCTTTAAAACAGAGAGACAAAAATTCTGCCTTCTATTTGGCCAGTACACATTTTGAATAACATTCTTCTAAGTGGTGAGCTTGCATCTGAAGAAACTGTTCTACTGGTGCTCATGACCTAGAAAAAATTACATTGTTTGCAGTATTCAGTGCTCTTTGTTTATGCTCAGCTCACTCAGCCTAACACTTCAGGTAAAAAATGACATACAGCATTGTCCTCAGACATTAAACATTGCAGTTTGTTGCATTTACAGGTGAGGGGATATATTCAACAAGATACAACTTTCATAACAGAGTAACCCCTGCAATTAGTAAAGTAACTTTCAAGCTGTAACCATGCTCTTTCTCATCCAAAAAAATGTGGGAAAAGAGTAGATGGGTGGTCTACTAAGATCCAATGATAGAGGATGATTTTTAAAACAGTATCCTGTAGTCCTTATGCTGAACTTTTACAGGAATTAAAAGGGATGAAACTGGGCCTTTGATTTCTGATGCCAAATTTACTCAAATTTATTCTTACTTTGACTACCTTGGAATTATCTAAACAGTAATTGCCACTTTAAGTATGTACTAGATAAAAATGTAAATGGCTAAACTTCCCTTGGACAATATAAAGTTAAGGGGAATAGTAACATGAAATGTCTAAGTCAAGTTCAACATGTCTTATGGTATGCTCTTGTGCACAGACGGAAATACAGCTGCCTAGTTACATTACCACTATCCTGAGATTCTTTTAAATTAAAAATCCGAGATCACAGCCACAGCAGAGGTGCCAGACTATCTGTAATTATTTCAGCGCCTGTGTGTTGTCTCTTAACCTTACAGCCAGCATTATGCTTTATTAACACTGTCCCATCCAACTGCTTGATTCTGGTAGCGAACAGAATCTAAACATAGCACAAGGTCAGAAAAAGTGTCAGATAATAAAATGATTCAGCTTTTATCAGCCACATCTGCATTTGGTTTTCTAATGCACAGAACATGCCAAGGTAAAGTAGAGAAAACAGGACATTGTACAGATTTTATTTTAGTATAGGAACTTTTGAACTGAAACACAAATTCTTACCCTTAATGGAAAAGAATAGTAAGCTAATTTTGCACAATTAGCACAGATGGGCCTAAATGACTCCCAGTGAGTAGCAGATAGACAAATCAAATTTTATATATGACAGTTGTTTCTCTTGGTGACAAGGGTGTTTCCACATAAAAGACACATTGTCCTACAGCAGCTCAATAAATTCATTTAATTTCCACATATAAACTGTGAGTAAATTCTGTCTTTCTATTTCTGGCATTTCAACACATACAAAAAATCAGCAACACTTTTTTTCTTTTCAACCCTGCTGGGAGGCTTTCTAGATGCCTTAACTGACTTTCTGCTTGCACTTAACTCCTGTCCTGTCCGTAAGTTTCATACTTTTTTGTATAGGGAGCAAAAATATTTTTACTGAGATAGCAGTAAAATTAAGTAGAAGGAGAAATTAATCTCTAAGCATTTTCAAGCAAAATTAAACAGCTAAAAAGACCCTCAGGAGCAGGTGATAAATCTGTGCTGCTGCACTCACCATGATTAGCAGCTCCATTCTGCCTTTCACTGTCTTCCACCTGGCACTTCTTTTTGGCAATCTTATGCAGAATTGAGGCCCTTTCCTTGAACTTTCCTAAAAGAAAGCATTTTCATTATTAAAATGCAGACATTTTGAGACACAAAGTGTATTTGCCATAGCTTAGGCTCCATGAATCACTGCCGATAATCCATTTCCATCCATCCTCAAACAGCAAACATGTTAGTAAACGCTACCTGACATTCTCATACACACTTTTTATTCTTTAGTGGAAACAAAAATGTAATTTTTCTATTCTGAGAGCTTAGCAACAAATTGAACAAGAAACTGAAAACAAAAGCTATTATTTTTCTTCAGAAGCAGTCAGTAAAGTTCCACCTATAAGAGCGCTAGTGTAAGATTTCAGCCTAAAGAGAAGATGAACACATAAATAAAGCTATTATAAATAAACACAGTTTCAGATCTCAATTAGTAGTACAGTAAAACAGAATTTCAGATGAATCCATTTATTGAATCATGGTGACTGTGGTCACCTTTGTCACTTTGCACTCAGCTATGTGCCTGTGACTTCTGCAGATACTTCAGAAGGGGAAGAAGAAATGTCCTGAATACACAGTTCTTGTATCAGCTTCTCAAAGGTAAATTTTTTTCTCGTGCCCTGTGTTTTTTGCTTCCCATGATGTCAACCATGCAGTTCATTATCTAGACTGTCTCCAGGGCAACTCATCCTGTCTTAAGAGAGGTCCCAGGTCCTGTCACTCTTTATTGACCACTAAGTCCAAATGACACTTTCAAACTAGGTAATGTCAAAGATGGCAAATATTAAGTCAAATTCATTTAGTCCTTTCCCTACATTGGTTGATCTTTCTGTGTAAGGACTCTTTGGACAGCTCATGTCATGTAGAAAGATGACATATCTGCCTTTCTTTATTGTTATCTGCATTGTTATTGCTCTTTAGGTTTTCTTAAATCTTTTTAAAAATTATAACTGGTGGCTATAGCACAGTACACTTCTAATTAAGAACACTTTTACTATACAGGGCCCATAATTGTTTCAATACTTCATCTCCAGTTAAAAAAAACCAAAAAACAACAACAACAAAAACAAACATTGAAAACTTGTTGGTGTCCCTGTAGCAAAAACAGCGCAGGCTTTAAGACTAAAAGATATATAAATGGAATCACACAGCTGATTAACAGTGGAAAGTAAGAATGAGATGTCATGAATGAACTCAGTTGGATACAGTCACCGTTTCTAAGCTAAAATAAAAGACACATAAGAATAAATCATCAGTCAATAAAGAAATCCTCTCTTCCCTTCTCACAAATGGAAGATTCAAACCCCTGTACCAACACTTTTATATGTGAAGAAGCATATGCACAGTCCACAGGGAGTAGCAGCTATCATTTGCTGGGAAGAGGAATTTGTCAACAGCAAATCATATGGAAAGTAATAAAAATATCACAAAGATTTAATAAACTGTACTGACCTTTCAGCAATCCCTATCTTTTCACAAACACATTATGCTCCAAAAAAATAATTAGCCATTCACAATGGCAAAGATTATCTTTTTTGGTACATGGCACCTAGAATAAGATTGCCTGCAGAAGAGTATCTAAGCCTAGAAAACAGTCATAAATAGCAAGCCATCTCATTATTTCAATGCACAGGGTCAGTGGCAGAGGTTTTAGTTAGATGGGGAAGAAGAAACAGAGTTAAAGAAAAAGAAAAGCGAGAGAGAAAGGGAATTGCTTGGGATATCAGATTAGAGAAAGAAAAAACAAAGTAAAAAATGCAAAACATATTTCTAAATATTTTAAGCTGAAAGACTGAGTCAAGTCTGTTCCTAACTTTTGAAACACTAGAGGCATTTAAAAAGTGCTCATCCAGAAGCATGGCTAGATACAAAAAGATGCCTGCATAATTTTCATACAACAGGTACGTCAGTTTGCTAAGGGATCGCTTTAGGTTTCAGACTCCAACTCATGCTTCACGTTTCAGAATTTGGTTTGTGATATCCCAAATACTCGATCGCACTTTTTGCAAGTGATGCATATGATGTAACTGAGACATTTTCTGAGAATTATCTGTGGAACCATCCATGTCTTCACCTACTCCAGGATGGTGCAGGACTTTTTAATTTAAGGTTCCATTTTAAAAGTTTAATTGAAGTCATACAGAATTCTATAACAGTATTTTGTTTAAGACTGTTTTACATTGTTCAGGTTTCTTTTAATAGAGAAACTTGTGCCATTACTGAACTGAAAAGCCATGAGATTCACACTGCTTTAGATTAGCTTAACTGAGGTTATCTTAATTTTTTTTTTACATTTCCAAAAGCCTCCTGCCATCTTTAGAAGGGGCTTTACGTTGACTTTTAACATTGTAACTTACATTACTTCATTCAGGAGACTGCTTCAGAGTTATGAGTCACTATCATGGAAATTAACCTCAACATTTAAAACAGAAACTGTATTTTGTTTTCTTTTTATTTCTCAGTACATGCACGGTTCAGTTTACATTGTTTTACATCATTACTTTCCAGTTGGTTACACTCAGTTACAACTGGTGTGAGTAAACTACGAAAAGACATTAATACCAATTATCAATGCATGAAACTGAGGAAAGCAGTAGTACTAGTCTGCCTGAAGGCAGTGAGATGTAAAAAGGCAGCAGAACCTCCCTCCCCTTCCCTGAGATTTTCCTCCTCCAAACCAAACCAAAACTTGTTCCATGAAGGGGAAGCACAGAGCCACCAGGAAAAAGGATCAGCTCAGGATATTCCTGTCATCCAAATATACAGAAAGCCCAGAGTTTTCATCTTAGGCACAGATGTCCTCTCATGCTTTTTTTTCTCACCTTTAGGCGGCGTTACTAAAATAATTCATAGGAATTTTATGATGCTGATCTTATTTCTAGGAGAAGGTAGGAGCTTATGTTTCCTCTTTTAACAGTTCTATGTACTATGGATTTGACTACCTAAGAGTAATTTTCATGCCATCTGGTACCAACAGAGTTTAGGTGAATGAAAATGCTTGATTTCAAGGACCCAAAATAGGATAGTTTGTTTTAGAAAATTTTAATTAATCTAGATTCACTGAAATCAGGCAGATTTTGCAGCTCATTTTAGTTTACAAAGGATGGGATACAGGAACAGGAGATCAAGACCAGGTGATTAGCAAAGAAGGTAGCTTAAAACTTATTTGATTTTATTTGGATATATGCAAACAAATTGGTATTGTATAACACAGATATGCCTTGATCTAACTCCATGAGTTAAAGACTTCAGCTGGCATCAGTTGGCAGAGATTATCCTGATCAAGGATATATTAAAAAAACAGTCCTTAAACTAAATCTAAACTGCAGAGTACAGATCCCCTGGGTCAGAAAAGCCTTTGATTTGATAGGAATAGAGTTTATCTTCAGGAATTCGCTCATTTAAAAAAATTCAAGACTCCGCCGTTTGTCTAGTTTTCAGTCTGTGATAAATGCAAACTACTACATCTATACAGCTACAGCCAAGCTTTCAAGAAGATACCAAATCTGTGACTGCTGAGCAGTCTGAACTATGCCTACCAGTCCTGCTCGTGGCCATTTGTGGAAGTCAGCTAGTGGGTCACAACTAAACAATTCCAGTAATCCACTTCACGTACTTTCTCCTTTAACTTTAAATTCCCACAGAAGTATCAAATAAAAATACATGCAGTTTTGTCATGTTGTAGGCTGTTGGTGGAGGTTACTTGACAGCACAAGATTACTGTGAAGGTCTCTTCCCATCTGGTAGGGTATATTTTCTCCCCTAGTTGGGCCTGATCAAGCTGCAGTTAGTTTAAAGTCACTTTTAGATCAAATAGGAGCAAACAAACAATAGAGATCAGTTTCTAAGACCTGGAGCACAATGGCTCTCTGGCCATGAGGCTATATCTGTTTGTGTATTGAGCCTAACCGTTACTTTCTGTTTCTTATTGTTCTGATGTAGCAGCAAGAACAGATGCGCTTGTGCTTCTCCAGTGGAAGACTGAAAGATTTGCTATCTCTGTCCACAGGTTTGAGGACCTGGAGATAAGGATGTATATTAGAAAAAATTCCATGGATTTGTAACTGGGTTTACACGTTCCTGTGACTAACTTTCTGTACAAAATGTATAAAAAGCTCAGTCAAAAAAGAGGAAAGAGGAAAATGGATAATGCAAATAAGTGTGATGCACAGTGATAGAGATTGCACTTTTGAAAATCCAAAAAGTAAGTTTGATGATGATGACCGTTGTATTTCAGAAGGTAAGCTGTATCATAGACTCTTGTCAGTGTTAATGCTCCTTAAGGACAAAGAGCTTCCCTTCTTATTTTTGCTACTGCAAGATTTTCGCTACTGCTACAGTGTGGTTCTGGATTATTTATTCATGAGGAGTGCTTTCTGGAATGACACTGAACATTAACCGCATTACTTCAGCACAGGCACAGTATTAATATATACACATATTCTATGTATCATACTGGCATGGGTGCTTTCCTACCACAAGTTACATTTAACCGTCAATAGAGTATTTATAAATATCAGAAGGCTACCAATGTAGTGAATACTTCAGCATAAAAAATAAAAACCTTCACACACGCAACTCGGAGGCTACAATGAGAAATTACCTTTGTGTCTTGATTGTAATGAATACTGTGATGAGCCACACCACAAAAGCTTTAGCTCTAATAACTGTACCTGAATGTCCTGGGTTAATAACTCATTTCAGGTGCTTGACAGATGTATTTAAATAACATAGACACCACTGTTTGCCTGGTAAAATCTCCTCTCAGATATCATTTCTTATATCAGTGCCACTCCTATGAATCAGATGGTGAATATGGGCAACAGAGTGGTGCAGAAGGCTGCCCTATGAGCTCATGCCTGCTACAGAAGAAAACAGCATCTTCCAACATCAGGCACAAGCTGGAAGGAATCACCTCCTGCAGCCAGCCCCAGAACAGCACAGTTATATTTGAGTACCAACAACAGGTACAGAAAATGGGAAATAATGTTATCACCTTTTTTTTCCCCCGCTGGAGAAATGATCATGAGTAAGTCATAAAATTAAGGTTTTCTTAAAACCTTTTTTACTTCAAGATTAACCTAAACTAGAAAGTAACTGTGTTTTTTAAAACAAACAAACAAACAGAGAATTAAGGTATTTGCCTTATATTCCCAACATTGAAAATAAAGTAAGAATAGGCAGCTAACTTTTCTAATGGCCTCAAGCTTATTCCCATCCTCAAACACGCCAATGATTATTAAACTGAACATTCAAAGACAATCTGTCTGGCACTATATTCAGAGAGCTGGACAACAGGCCTTGATCCCACAGACAATCAGTTCTCAGTTCAATGAAACTTCCAAGTTACAGAAATGCTGACCACACTAGGACCAAAAGCTTGTGCTAGAAATTTACTATACAGTTAACTGCTTTCCTGAATTAGTATAATGAACTGCAACACTTTTGCATCAGCAGAAAAATTTCCCAAGATTTCATTGAGCCCTGATTCAGCCCCTAATTGCTTCCTTCTTGTATTGCTAGAATCAGGATTTTAAATTGCGTAAGTCTTGCATTGCAATTAAGCATACAATTAATACTCCAGGAATAGTCATGCCTAGTTCTTAAAGTTTATTCATTATATTTAAATAGTGACGGAAGTCACTTAATAATTGTTCTCAAACTGAATGATTTCAACATCAATAAATTAATTCATCTTCTTGAATGCATTGTAAAACATGGCATAAAATAAGCATCTGCAATCTATGTTATACTGTGCTGTATAATCTCTGAGTGTTGTTTTGCAAGTATGTTCTTTAACAAAAGCATTCCATTGTATTTCCTTATCTGAAATAGCAAAACTGAAACGCTGAAAACAAAAACCTCAAAAAAGAGCCATAACTGATTGCGCCATCAATGAAGACATGCAAGAAGGAGTTATTAAAAAATGGAGAAACTGAAAATAGGACTAAAAAAAATGAAGGAAAAAGTAAACACATAAAAGGCGCTTAAGAGGCTTCAAAAAAAGCTGATACAAACAATTCTAAAATATTTCTTACCTTCTTCAGTCATTGTGTCATAATATTTTAGGTTTCCATATGATCCAAGCTCTACAACATCACAGTAAAAGACACAAAGATAAGGAAGCAGCAGACATTCAAGAAATGTACATGTTTTTGCATGTGCTTCATAAACTCGAATAGTGGCTATGCAAAATTTCTGCAGGACAGTGAGCCACGGACTACAGAAATGGCAGTGCCTTCCCCCCTGGAAATTTCACAAGTCACTGGCTTTAGGTAAGCAACTTGGTAAAGTGAGATGTAGGTGAAGCACTGAAATCTAAAATTCAGCTTTTTCAAGGTGATTGACAATTTGGTGCCTCTACATTTGGGAAAACATCATAAACTGTGACAGTACCTAATCAGCAGCACCTTTGGAAACTAAGCTCTTTTAACATTCCCCAGGTCAGACATTCATATACTTGGCATCCAGCTTAAACAAAATAACCCTCAAAACACATAATCCAAAGAACTGTTCATACCGCTGTCGCACAAACATTGTTTTGATACCTGTGCTGATGTTGACTTGCTTTAGAGGGGTTACTTAATTTAACCACTCTCTTGTCACTTGTGAAGTCAGAAAAAAAGTATTTACTCAATTCATCAGGTAGTATGATGCCTAACTTAGTTAAATCATTTAAATAGATCTGAATATATTGCATTACTATATTCTAACAGGGCAGAGAAAAGAACAGAATGTAGAGATCTAGATCTTTAGGGCTACTTTATTTTTCTATGTGACACAATCTTGCACGAAATCATTTTTTTCTCCAGCGGTTGCTTTACACTTAATTTCTTAAAGCACTTTTTTCTTAAAGTTTGGCATATATGTAAATATACATATATATAAAACCACAATAATTAATGTAGCTCTGCAAAACAGGACAGATTAAAATTACGCACAAGAAGGAATTTGTAAATGATTTGTCTGAGGAATTTGTGGATGATTTCACTCATTATTTTTATATAAATTTTTACAACTGAGCTTCTGAGCATCCAACCTTTGACAGAGTGTAATCATTAAAAAATGGGTACTTAACAGTTTGGTAGTGCTGTTTTCTTTGAAAATATTCTCTCTTCATGTTTATGAAACAGCTTAAGCAATTAAAAGTATAAATGCTGCCCAATTATTTTGGTTTTAGCTAATATACCTCATCATCTTTCAATATTTTTCCACATAGGTGGATTTCAATAGAGGTATGGCTATTAGTTTTTAACTGTAAAATACTGAGATGATATGTAAAACTGATACTTTGAAATATCCTTTAAAAAAACCCCTATTTGCAGGTACCTGAATCTGCCAAATGAACATTGCTTACATCATTTGCAGAGACAGAGAACACTTTATGCCATGGAACTAGAAAATACAGTATATTATCACTGTTTATTTTTTTAAATAATTATGAATGGATTGTAGTGATTTTTTTCATAGACATACTTTATCAAAACAAATCACAAGTACTAACATACTCTTGCTTGTACAATGCAGTGTCTTACTTGCACATAACTACGCCCAACAGAATATGACATTACTGTATTTCTTAAAGCAAAGAAAGGCATCATTTAAAGACAGAATTTATTATATTGTTTTATAATTATATAGAATGCATATACTGTTTTGTAAAAATGTACTTAGTGTTGCAACTTAATCTTTGTAGCTGCTTGCACATAAAAGAAGCTGCTGTCCTACCATCTTGATTTTAGTCCTAAAGATTTGAATTCCTTACCTGGGAAGAGGTCCCAATAACTTCAGTATAGAC
Source organism: Falco rusticolus (assembly GCF_015220075.1). Lineage (NCBI taxonomy): Eukaryota > Metazoa > Chordata > Aves > Falconiformes > Falconidae > Falco > Falco rusticolus. Next base: position 48,190,632 of record NC_051210.1, on the reverse strand, counting down.
TTCCCTGCATACAGCATTTGGGACCATATATGCTGTTTAATTAGAGCTCATATCTGCTGACTCTATGGCCAGCAACTTTGATTAAATTTATTCTCACTGATCTCTTCCTTGATGCGTCTGGGGTCTGCTTTGCTGGAACCTGGGATGAGGCATCCTCTGGAGGATGAGGACAGGAATGGAAGACGGAAGCCAAAAGTTGTTCAAGAGTAATCATAGAAATGGAAGTACATGCAGGAGACAACACTGCCCAAGGGGCTGCGCAAACTCATGTAGAAAAAAGAGTGATGATGGGGGTGCAGAAGGACAAAGTTGAGAAGAAAAAGTTTGTACCATAGCAACAAACTTAAGAATTGACAGAACAATGGTATGAGGTCTCTGACTTAATGGATGAAGCAGAATTGTTTCCAGAGGAAGCCAACAACAATGGTTAATTATGCTGTATCTTCAGAAGAAATAAAAGTGGCAGCAGAAAGGTAAGGCACTTGACACACTGACAATCCGGCTTAGACCTGTTTGCTTCCCATCTGAAGTGAGAGGTACAAGACAAGTAAGAAAGAAAAAAGGACACTGATTATACAGAGACTTAAAAGAAACAAGGAGATGCCTACAGGCGCATGATGCTGATGATAATCATGTTCTGGGTGCTTCAGCAATTCAACACGCCAAGGATTAAACTAGGTTAATTCTTGCAGTTAGCAAAATTACTTCCAGGAAAACACTAATCTTGCTGGTGAGATTACGTTCCTGAATGCCTTTATAGTCCTATAACCAGAGCAGAATATTTTATACAATCACCAGCTCACTGATTGCAAGGTACAACAATGGTGGCAGAAAACATCAGCTGCATGTATTCACTGGATTATTTTATGGATTTTAAGATTAGTTGGGTCAGTTCTGCTCAGCAATAAAAAACGTCTGCCTCTATACAATTTGCCTCCAATATATCACACTAGCTTCTGCTGTGAAATTTGGACTAAATCTGCTCTTTGATATTTATTTTTTAATTTTCTTGTTATGATTCTGTTCAATAAGACTCCAAATAAACTCAACCTCAATTGAGGCACTTTTTGAAAAAATATTGTATTGAAGAAAGTTCTCAGCTTTAAAGTTATTCTGAATGGAAACAGAAATACAGTATAAAGGCGACTTGAAAAAATACCCCAAAATCTAACAATATTAAAATTTGATAATTCCAGTTTCACGAACATGCCATGTGGTTCCCACAGGGAGGGACAGACTGGCTGACAGCCAGTACCTGCATCCCTGCTGGTCGCATGAAACAAAGAGAATGCAGAGATGCAGCTTAACAGCTGATCCTCGACAGTGACAGCCATTGAATTAATTTGTTGCTTTCTGCGTATTTTTATACCAGAGAACAGAGGGTTCCTGGTAATCCTGGCTGACATTCCTGAAGGATTACAACATTTTCCTTATTACCTGTTGTTCTCTACTGTGTCTGTAGGTGCTACACCATATAAAAGTAAACAGAAAGAACAATGTTGTTAGTCAACAGCACTAAATTATTTGAAATTTCAAATTCAAGACAGCCAGCATGGCTTCAACATGGGCAAGTCTTGCCTGACCTAGTGGCTTTCTGTGATGGGGTGACTACATCAGCGAACAAGAGAAGAGCTATGGATGTCATCTATCTGGGCTTCTGTAAGGCCACTGACATAGTCCCCCACAACATCCTTCTCTTTAAATTGGAGACATATGGATGTGATGGACAGACTATTTGGTGGATGAGGAATCGATTGGATGGTTGCATCCAGAGGGTAGTGGTCAACAGCTCAACATCCAGTGGAGATCAGTGACAAGTGGTGTCCCTCAGGTATCCACACTGAGACCAGTACTGTTTAATATCTTCATCAATGAAATAGAAAGTGGGATCAAGTGTACCCTCAGGAATTTTGCAGATGGCACCAAGCTGAGTGGGGCAGTGGACACGCCTGAGGGACAGGACACCATGCAAAGGGACCTGGACAGCCTGAGAAGTGGGCCCATGGGAACCTTATGAGGTTCAACAAGGCCAAGGGCAAGGTCCTGCATCTGGGTCCGGACAAACCCCAGTATCAATACAGGCTGGGGGATGAAGGGATTGAGAGCAGTGCTGTGGATGAAAAGCTGGACATGAGCTGGCAATGTGTGCTTGCAGCCCAGAAAGCTAACCGTATCCTTGGCTACACAAAAGATGCATGGCCAGCAGGGCAAAGGAGGTAATTTTTCCCCTCTACTCTGCTCTGGTGAGACCCACCTGGAGTACTGCGTCCAGTTTTGGAGTCCTCAGCACAGGAATGACATGGACCTGTTGGAGTGGGTTCAGAGGAGGGCCACAAAAATGATCAGAGGGCTGGAACACTTCCATGAAGACAGGCTGAGAGAGTTGGGGTTGTTCAGCCTGGAGAAGAGAAGGCTCCGGGGAGACCTTATTGCAGCCTTTCAATACTTAAAGGAGGACTACAAGAAAGATGGGGACAAATTTTTTAGCAGGGCCTGTTGTAACAGGACAAGGGTTAATAGTTTTAAACTAAAAGAAGGTAGGTTTAGACAAGATATAAAGAAGAAATTTTTTATGATGAGGGTGGTGAGGTGCTGAAACAGGTTGCCCAGAGAGGTGGTAGATGCCCCATCCCTGGAAACATTCAAGGTCAGCTGGATGGTACTCTGAGCAACCTGATACAGTTGAAGATGTCCCCTCACATTGTGCGTGTGGGTTGGGCTAGATGACCTCTGAGTGTCCTTTCCAACCCAAACTATTCTATGATTCCATGAAATAATATACCTAATCACTCAGTTAATTTTCAATGTTCTCCCACCAAGTATTGTAGGTACAGTTTATGGTAAAACACCCATTTTCTGCCTCTTTAGTGTAGTGCCCCAGGCTGCCACAGAAGAAAAGCACAGCCACTGTTCCTCTTTGCTCTCCTGCTATGAAGATCTCAGATACAGAATGCAAATGTCCCTAGTTATGCCAGAAATGAGCCCAGCTCAGAGTTTCTCAAAAAGCTCGTAATACATACATATTCTAGAGATAGCAACCTGCATTGCTAAAGGTATGTACCACTTCATGAAAAATGTGACTCAGATTCTCAAACAAAAGTAATGTGTTTACAGGTTTCTTCGACAAGCATAGGACTTTTACCTCACATAAAAAACATATTTGTATGAAAGTTCATGTCACACTTCTCCAAGGTAATTAAGCAGTTTCAAAGTTGACATATATTTCATTCAAAACAGAACAAAGAGATATTGAAGGCAATCCCTGAATTTTTAGTGTAATTCCGCCATTGCATTCACTTGACCTTCCCTGTGTTTGACTTCCACAGTCATGAAGGCATAATCCTTTATCAGCATCAGTGGAAGCTAGACTTACAAGGGAATTGTGACGCATTCTGGAACAAGCATATGGAAAGCATATATTTTTCCTGAGTGTTCATACCCATAAATTCAACCTACCAAAAGGATGAATATGTAAGACATAAGGGAGAAATGAAACGAGAGAGTAAGGGCTCAAAACTTATAATAAAATTGAGAATGCATGCTATATTATAATAAAATTGAGCACGCAGCTCAGAACTGCAATGTAAAAGCAGGCAAATAAATACTAAAAAGATTGTAAACATGAAGCCTAACTGAGACTGGAGACAGAAGAGAATTTTTGTACAACAGGTTGGACACGTAATTCTGAAACTCAGCAAGTTCTTGACAGTCAGAGACATTACTTTGGTAATCCACTCTTCCCCTTCATGTCTTTCTGATACGACTCTGATTTGCACTTATTGTTGTCTTCATGCTTGACAGAATCTCCTTTTTTTTTCATTTGCATTTTTTAAAAAGAAGGCTGAGGAGTTAGGCCAGAAGATTTAGAGGACTCAGTATTATAACAGCAAGGAGAACTAGGTTGTCTTTCCTTGATCTTCACTGTCATTTCTTCTAGCTGTCATGGTCTTGGGAAATTCAACTAGATGATCAGAAGCTCATCAATAAAATAAAAAAAAGAAGGCCACTTCAAAAGTCTTGCTAGGTAAGCTCTGGTGCTGGCTATTTAACCTAAATTGGACTCAAAGCTTGATTTGGTTTCATCAGTGTTACTAGATTAGGAACAAAGAACTCTCAGTGCTAAAAACTTGTGAAATATCTAGTGGAGGTTAGTATTACAGGTGTAAAATGACAGTGCTAACCTCTAGCAGATCTTTAATAAAAGAGAATGCCTTTGTACATAGACTACTTGAGGCAAAACACAAAAAATCCCACCAACTGAAGGGTATCAGGCATTACAAATTTTAAAAAGGACAAATTCTTTCGAAATCTTTTTCTTTCTGTGAATCTCATCTCAATTTGACTCCCATCTTTTATGAACTCCATAAACCTCTTAACTTTCTTACAGAGCACTTATACTCCATCTGGGATAGACTGACTGCTGTGGGAGTTATGTATTATCACTGCAAAATGCAGAGGAGAGAAAACAAATGTTTCAAGAAGCAAAAGACTTCTACTACTACCTCCATATAATCCAAACTATGCAAGTTATAATTAAATGTTGTAGCCTACATTTTTACTTGTGGACATTCAAGCTGCCAGTTCTTGCAAAATGAAGTCTTTGCCACTGAGCTGGTGCAATGGAAAACACAGAGAACTCTTTTTGATCTGAGCAATACTGTAAATAATAACAGTTGCATGCATTTTAGAACTACATCTTTTTGGATTATGCTGCTACCAGTGCTGCTTTATTAACACTCCTAAGCAAATAAAGAAAAATCATATAAATCAAAAGTTTTGGGTACTTGACCAGCAGGCAGCACATTGGGATCAACTAAATTATGTAATACTTTGTGCATCTGAGCTCTAAAAACATGTGGTCACCTTTCATCTTGTCTTTAAACTGCAAGCCTTCTAATCCCGTTCTCTCTCCTCATGTGTCCTTACTCTGGTTTTTAGCGTAGGTGGTTTTGTCTTGATAATAATCTCATTAAAGCTGACTGCTTTTATTATAGTTTACTGTGATTTTATCAAATTGGAGTACAAATAGAAATACAATTTTAAATTTATACAATCATATCAAGAGAGTTCTTGTCAGCTCAGGATAATAACAACACCCAAAAGCAAGACCTGCCTATTACTTTGCTCTTAGCACAGCATTTAAAATGAAGATTGAAAAGCCACTGTTCTTGTAGCTCACACTGTCTAGCAAATCTGACTGTGGTGACCAAAGGGAATTTGTCAGAGTATTCACAGGTTTTTAACTGATATGGGTTAAAGACCAAATATTTATAAGGAGGTGATCAATGGCATGTTATTAACATATATATGCAACAAAGAAGAAAGTAATCTGAACTACTATTTTATGTCAGACACTGGTTTTGATATTTTTAGGTGTTTTTGGTTTTGTTTTTAATTTAAGAAAAGCATGAAGTTACTTGTTCCTAAGGTTTCCTTCTTTTTCCATCTTCTTTCCCTCATAAGTTACCTTCGTGCCATCTGCCACCAAACTCTCGAAGACAGGTGCCATACATTCTCTAGAACATAGTAATACCCAACAACAACTGATAAATATTAGAATTGACCTTGCCTGGATCAATCACAATTTCGACTTTGAAGGAGGTATTTGTCTCTGAAGAATTTTCAAATATTCATGAAAATGGGAATTCCAAGATGTAGAAGTGAAAACCCATCCTACTGATGATATTGGGAGATCTACCACTGATTTTGATGGGGTCAGGATTTCACTGAGTGTCTGTCTGGCCAGGCACTGTGGGTACTGGACACATAAAACTCCAACTGCAATAAATTCCAGCTGTTCTGGTTTTCAGCATGTCCAAGGAGAGCAATGCAAGGGGAGCACATGTTCCTCTCACTTTCCAGTCATAAAACCCAACCAATCTGTGGAGGCTGAAGTCATCAGCCAAGTGTAAACTGTACTAAAGGAAATCTTCTACTTTCAGCTTCAATAGAAAGTCCCTCCTAGCTACTATTATTCCCTGACCTGTACAGTTTTATATATTATTCATGTTTTCTGTTGCTTGTATTTTTAACATGGAAATTCAGAGTTAGGAAGAAACTTAAAAGAAGTTAAAGCCATTAAGCATGGAAATGCATAGTCAGGACAGCTGTACCCTGCTCTGGGATCACGCTTATATTTAAATACTCATGTCTTCCTTGCACAATCTGTAGGGAATCCCAAGAAGAATATGCTGTCTGAAAAACAGGGCATCTGGAAAATATCATGGAGATGAGAGAAGAATTTTGCCTGTAGCGAGCAGCTTGAGTAGATACTAATTGAAAGAATAAACCACAACATGCAGAAATAAATTGTTGTGAAAACTGATGCCTACCACAAAACAGACAAAAGGATTAAATTTCAGTTTTTTTAAAAAAAATTAAAGGCAACAGAAACCTTCCATTATTTAAAATTTGCTACCTACAAAGAGCAATACTGATTTTAAAGAGAGATCTGTTCTTCAATTCTGAAGTAGCTAGAAATTCTCTCAGTGAAACTAGCGAGGAGTGCTGCCTTATCTCTGCATTTTGAGACCATATGTAGTTAAGCAGACCTGACATTTACTGCTGCAGAGTCTGAGAGCATCACCACAAAGAGCTACATTTTGCCATTGAACTGCCCACTCTGAGAGAAACGTGTTAGGGTTTCTCTGCACCCCAAGTTATGTATAACAAAAACACACCAAAATTTTGATACATCACTAATTACAGACACGTTCTGTGGATAGGATAAAAGCTGCAAGCTCACCCTACATTCATGGAAGTGCAGCCATTGTCTTTAGAAAAAGCAAGACCAACATCCTCAAAATATGACAAGAATGAAGTGGTCCCTGCATGTATGCTAAACAAACCCACTCAGAAAATAATTTAGGCTTCAAAAGTGTGCAAGAAGAAGGATGCTGAGTTCCGCTGCAAGGCCACAGGTATGACTAAAGGACACTCAAGAATGCCAAAGGATCTAGAGCAGAGATAGTTAATAACATTTATAATTATTTTTATTAGTTTTGTCTAGATTTGCATATTTCCTCATGTTAGATAAAATTCTGTTGTGCTTATAAGCCACTGAAGGATTATTTCTTTCATCTCTGGCATGGTCCTGCGAAGTGCACTGAAGCATCCACACCCTGGGAATGAGTGAAGTGGAAGCACTCAGATTACTTCAGCAATGCAGGAGCTGAGCATTACCCATGAGTTGGTGTAAGCTGAGGTGCCTGGCCTTACTTCTCCGAGGACGTAACAAATAAACAGCTTCAGTCAAAAAAAGCTCACAATGGGAGTGAGCACAGACATGATGGTGCAGCTTACCTAGGCCAAGGGAAGAACAAGAGCATAAGGGTTTTGCAAAATGAGACCAAAGCTAGGACCCTGCCGGCTGACCAGGCAGGGAAAGGTTACCTAACCGTTGTCTTTGGGGTAAGCTGGCATTTTTTGTGACATCTCAGAAACAAACACGAGCAGCAAGAGCACATTAAGCAAAAGTTTGAGGTGAACAGAAAAGCTGTGAAATTGTTAAGATCAGTATCTAGGAGCAGAACAGGATATACTTATAAGTAATTCACTCCTATGTCAAAAACTTTTGAGGATCACATATTTCTTACATTTTCTTAGGAAGCATGAATGCAGGTTCCTGTTTTTTCTTTGTCAGAGCAGACAGTGACAGTACCGTATTTTTCTGTGTTCAGTGAAGGAAGTGACAGCATTGTGAACTCAGTTTTATGTAACAGAAGGTTACTTCTCTCACCAGTAACATGCACCATATTTATATTTTAAAAAAGTAAAGCATGTAAGACAAACTTCTGCAGAAGTATATCCTGTATTTTTCCACTTTGGAAACAGAACTAAAGATGGGAAGAGGAGAGAATTGCCAAAGATACCTACTTCTGACTGGAGACTGAGCCATGGCAGAGATTTATATCACACTCATTTTCATGCAGAGGATGCCATTAGTATATGAGTTATATCCTTGTCACATGGGAGCCAGGGAGTCAGCACCTAGCTAAATCCTCCCTTTCGGAAGATGTTTTGTTGGCCTGTGGCAGCTTATCAGCAGACAGAAAAGGGGTGGCATGATAAGGAAAAGATCTCGTTCTTCCTGCACCATGCTAAAGCTGTGCAAGAAAAGCAAGGTACCCTCAAGTTGCACTGGTGCTCTGAATCCTCACTTCACCACTTTTATCTTCCCTTTACAACAGAGTACCAGTAGGAGCCTGCAGAGAGGAAAACCTCCCTCCACAATCCTGAAGGAATTACTCTTCAAAGCAGCCTGCAGCTTGCAGGGAGAAGGTAGGCTTATTATTCATGGCAAGATACTTGCCATTATTTTCCTTTCCCAGCTCCGACTGAAGAACAACAACTCTCTTCTACTAAAAAATGTAAAGGATCTTTGCAAATCCTACACTTTCATAACCCAGGAATGTTCATCTCAAAACAAGGACAATGTTGTTGGAGGTACAGGACTCAGAAGGAAAAAAAACCCGACAAATAATCAATGATTGCTAAGATTTACATTCAGGTTGCTTGCATTTTGGACTGGGGCCTGACCAACACAGTAGGTGTGCTAATGTCATCCTTATTCATATGGGTAATGCTGTTATAAACAGTCCAGATCACTACTCGGTGACTAAGGGATTGGCAGACCAGCACTTAAGCAGATGCAAATATGGCACAGGATTTCCTGGAGATTAATGACTGGCTGGGAGTTGATGACAGCCTGATGCACAGGCAGACATTAATCTTAATCCTCAGAAAATGATCTGTACCAAGGTCATTATTTCTGTAATAAGATAATAACAAACAAAAACCTAAGTAAGATATTTGTATTTTTAATGAACGATGGGGTTTCAACTGCAATGTAAATTTCATGTCCCATTAACGGATACCTCACACATTCAGCTGTTAAGAGTGGCTGAACTTTTTGATCTTCTTAGAAGCTTTAGGCTGAGACAAAGATTTTGAAGAGGAGAAGCCTCCCGTGTCTGAGACTGTTAAATCCACAGCATGGCCACACACCTGCCTGAATGCAAAGTGCCAAATGTCCAGCAATTCCCACTGACCTCAGATGTTACTCATCTGTCAGAGGTGGGCTGAACACTTTGCAAGCCCACTGATTTCAGAGTTTACAAGCTGGATTTCACAAGACAGGCACAGGCCATGGCAGAACCACTTTTGTTGGAAAGGGAAAAGGAAGGACAGGTTCACAAGTGTGTAATTGCATATCAGGATTGCTCTGTTTATCTACATTTTGTGGAAAGTAAAAACTTCTTCAGGTCATTTCTCTCTCATTTCATATTTTTCTACTTAGAATCAAGTGCATTTTTAAGAGGCTCTCAATTAAAGTAGAGGTTGGTTCTGACTTCACAAATGAATTATTCAAGAGTAAATATGATGAGCTGGATTTCTATAAATACACTGCATGTTAATGTAACAATAACACTGTATAGGTCAAGCTGACCTTTAATAGTCACACAGCCTGTTTATGCATTCTATACTGCTTATGCTATCATGGCTTAGGTGGAACTTCTTTTCTGTCAGCCTCTCAAAGCCCACACAAGTCCAAAGGACACAGTAGTGCGCATTTTCATACCCCCATTTTGCCCTGCAATTATTCAAGAGAATTTAACCATGAACTTTGTCATTGTAAAGTGAAAGAAAAGCTGCATCTTCCAGTAGCAGTGCAACGATTACAAATTTTACTTCAAATGGCAACATTTGGTCGGGAAGCTGTGAAGAGCCAAGCACAGAGCTCCCAGACCTTGTGAGCGCCTTTCCAGAGACCGAAAACCCAGTTCACTAGGCTGTGCCAGCTGCAGAACTGCTGGGGTCTGCTTGGGAAGCACTTTGACTGATGGACCCAGCAGTCCAGAAGGACAGCAAGCACTGAGGGAGCCATCTTACATGAAGATGCTGAAAGAAAGAGGGCACAGATGAATGAGGTGCAGTACAAGGAAAGGCAAAGGAAGTAAATAGTAGCAAAATGGGGAAAGAGGAAATGTGAGGGGAATGTGAGAGTATGCCCAAGTGCGGGGGGGGCAGAGTACCTGTGCAGGTGTCAGCTTTAATACACGCCTTTTGAACTCTTTTCCTTTGTGAATGGCACTTTGTAATGTTCTCATACACTGCTCTTTTGCTGCAAATACAACAAATACAGCTAATGATGCCGTGTTTCTGACCTACTGATCTAAGTCATCAGCTGGCTGTAATATTGAGGGTATCTAAGCTGACTAAAACGGGACAGAAAAATGCTCAGAACCTCTTTCTGCTGTTTCTTTGAGTCTGATCTACACTTGCATTAAATGATTTGGAAGAAATCCTTGGCCTCACAGGTCATGCACCAGGTCCATAATCTTCCATTACATGAGTGCAAGGGAGCTAACTCCCTATGCTTACACAAAACTCAAAACTAACAAGAATGACTTGTTTATTTCTTTATTATGTCTGGGTTTTTTTTGTAGTAGGAAAGGGCATGTGGAGAAAGCCATGTGGGCCAGAGAAGGCACCAGGTAATCCTTTACATTTCTACATTCACACAAATGATGGGTTTATAGAGCAAAGGATTGCACTTCTCAGATGCTTCTGACAAACACTACCCCTTCTTTGAACGCTTAACAATGAAATGCTCTCAGCTTAAAAAATTACTTAGCTAGCATGGTACAGGTCTGTGAAAGTACACATGATGCACCAGTTGACGGATGTTCGTTATAAACAGGAAGATTAAAACAAAAGAATGTGGTAAAGGTTTGGTAGGCAAAATTCATACAGAGCCAAAAGCCAAATAGATAATCAATACTGTATACAGCAGGTATCCCTATCTGTTATCACACCTATTTCTGAATTGAATGTAAGATTCAAGTACAATGCCATCCAAATTTATTAACTAGTATTACCTACCTTGGCTAGCCACAGTGTTTACATCAAACTAAAACAGCTTTTCTTTTGTGGAGGTTTGCAGAATTATATGAATACAGGATAACGAATACATACATTTAAAACCTCAAAATCTCAGGAAACAATATCAGTGTTCAGTGGAGACACTTAATACTCCCTGTGTCTGCCTTCCAAACTGCCTGCAGCACAAAAGATCTTGCAAGCTACGTCTGCCTACAAATGAGGTGGTGCCTCAGAAAAGGTTAATGACCATAATGTGTGACAGAAAAGTGGGTGGATTTTTTTCACATTTCTCCTACACATCTGGACGTATTTCTAAAAATCTAAAACCAGAGTTCCACATGCAAATATATGTATTGAATTGCACTCCTATATTGACATTTTCATGCTCTCACTAATTAAAATCTGAATTTTATAAAGGCAGTGGAAATTTGAAATCTTGGCTCCTTTGATATTAACACCAACTTAGATGTCTGCATGTATATCCGCTATTTTCCAGTGTCTTTTTGGCCACTTTTCAAGAAAGTTGTGCATTAAAAAACAGTATTTACTGCAAATGTAGGTAGATTTTTTTTTTATTCTCCTTTGTAAATCTTAACTCAGTGCGTCAGTTTTAATGAAATGTACAGGTGGTTACTGCTTTGCACTTATTTAAAGGTCACAATAATTTTATATTCCATTTTTTGAAGAATATTAATTCCAGGACAAATATAAGAGTCTGGAGAGGAAAAAATCCCAAACAAACAGTAAAGTATTATGAGTCAGAAACCTTGAAGAAAATTTTACTGGAGTAATTTATGTAAGATTTATCCATTGCAACCATCTCTATCAATCCACATTGATCTCAAGTGTTTTACTGCATAATGAAGAACAGTACTGAGTTACCTGATAAACTTCATTATAATAGCTAATTTTCAAAAGTGCTAGGCTTCTGTGTCTCCCAAGATGGATTTCATATTTCAAAACTATTTTTTCCTGTGCTGTAATGAATGGGGAAGCCTATGGATCACACTGCATGGCACAAGCTTGCTACAGGGCAAAAGTAGTGAGGAAAGGTCTGAACACTGAACAAGCCGTATCTAGGAAAGAAGTGAAATAAGCTTCAGCAATGGAAAAATACCCGAGAGATGACTGTATTTCTGAATCTTTGTTAAGTCCAAATTGAACTCCAGTGAACATTTCTAGTTTTCCTGTGGTCTTCAATCTGTCATAAAAGTTCTGTCTCTGCTAATAAGCTCTTCCCAACCTGCTTCTGTTCTTTCTTGTTTTTAAAAAAACATTTGATGAAGTCTATTTACTCCTTCAAATGATTGTTATTTTTGTTTGTGTTAGCACTATTTGAGACAACACAGATGCACTCACAGCCCAGGAGCTTTGCTTTAAGGGACAATATTTGTGCAAAGAATTGTAACAAAAAAATCACAATTTTTCATTAAAAAGTGAAAAATTGAGACTGGAAATCTTTTCTTCTAGCAGAGTGAAAAGCTTGGCTGCTGGGCAGGTAAAGATGAGACTTACTGGGTGCAGTAGTTAGAAAGCCTGCATACCTGCCATAGTGATGCGAACTAAGGAAGCCAAACATATAACTGCAATAAATTTATTATGTCCTTTTTCAGCATTGAATGGGAATGGATTGGGCATGGTCTGTTGATGACTCCACTCTTAACACACAACAGACTTTGGCAGTGAATAGTGCAGCATTAACCGAAGAGAGAAGTGATGTGAATCATGATGAGAGTAGAAATAGCAGTTTGGAGATTCCAAGGGATAAAATTGCCTGTGGGTTGACAAAATGAGTATCAGCTTCAGCTTTTGAAGAGGGAAATGGAAAACCAGATTTGCCTTGTCCAAGAGATACAAAGCAATTTACAAAGCTGTACACAATGTAATGAGAAACATAAAGGAACTTAAATGCAAGGAAGTGCTACATATACTTTTTGACCACTGAAGTTTGGAAGGTCCCACTGTCAGTAATACTTTAGGTCTCTAGTTCCTTGCAATTCCTTCACAAGTGCTATTTTTCAAGACATTTATTACTACAGCAAGAAAAGTCCTACAGACATACATTCACCAAATAAACACCTGGCCTGGAATTTTTTTGGAAGTCTACCAGAAGCTGAGATTCAAATCACCCCACAACTGCAAAGCAACCAGGGTTTTCCTGCCAAATTCTCAGACCAAAGCAATCATGGTCTTCCTGCTAACCTCTCAAAGGAAAAAATAATTATACCACACTTGGATAAAACAAACTGTTATCATGCATGTAATACAGAGGGATGTTTGTTGCATTTTTTCTAATATCAGTGTTAAACCACCCAAAGTCATACCAGCAGTCTCATTCTTTTCCATATTCCATATGACAAATTATCCACCATTTTGGATTTTTCTTCTGATGTACTGAAAGCAAAACCAGGAAAGAAAACAAACAAAAAATGTTTACAAAAGTACAAAAGGGTAGAGTTTTTGTAACTTTTAAATTGTTGCTGAAGCCAGAGGCGAAGTGATGATATGCATCATCCAAGTGATCAGTTTTAGTTAGCACCGCAATGAACATATTTCCTAAGTTGCAAGCCTTGGTCTGAGTATGTATACCATGCTATAAAAGTGCAAAACTCTCTCAGAAAATTCAGACACATTCAGAAAAGACTGGTGAAAGCAATAGAAATGCAAAAAATAGGTTTCATGGGGAGAAAGGAAAAGGAAAATATTAATTTCCTTTTATAACAGAAAACCAAACAAATTAATTAGTAATACTACCTTCAGCAAGTGGGTCAAGTGTGTGAATCATGAGCTGGAAGATGCTGTTCCTCATTAAACTGTTGTGGAGAGATGCAGAGCTTCCTCCCCGCTGAAGCCGTGGTTTGGTCTAGGTGGAAAAATAAGGGAAAGAATTTAGTTCTTTTTTGTCATTTGTGTGGAGACAGGTCTGAAACACTATGAATTAATCTCACATCTCACTACACAGTGAAACATTTCCAACCATCACATATAGCAGATTATGTTAAACTATATGCTGTATTAAACACTGCCATATATTTAGACAATTTCTCTGGAGGGGATGGACCATCAGATTAGTCATTAGTCTCCCAGGGGTCATGAAAAGAGCACAGAAAAAAAGGAATCTTTCTCTGTGAAAACTCTTAAAATGTTACGAACAAAAAAACTTCATACTTGCATCAGGAGCAATTCATATTTTTTTTCTTTGGAGAACCTTGTGGTTGCATCCCTGAAGTAAGTTCTAATTTTTATTGCCCTGGTACATTGCAAACATGCATATTATAAAAATTACGGAGAAAAAAAAGCAGAGAGTACCCTGGTTTAATGGTAAGATTCTAAAGCTCAGTCAGAGTGAAACACACTCCTTGCTTTGGTTCAATCCATTAAGTATAGATTGCAAGAATAGACTGTGAGTGTGATAAGGCGCTGCAGACACCTACAGCAATGGCGCTTACATACAAACATCTTTCAATGTGCTTTTAAGAAATCTAAAGGAATTTAAAAGATACTATGAGGTTCTTTCCCCCATGCCATTGTCTAGTACAATCATCAATGCATTTAATATATCCCATAGAGTGAGACTGCTTTGTGGATGGCTCTCTGCTTGTTTCGATAAAAAGGATAATCAGAGCCAACAGACTGCTGACTAATAAGACCCTGAAATCCAATTACAGGGAAAAAACAACCCTGAAGAAAATAGTATTTTGAAATAATACATGGTACATGGATTAATCTCTGGTGTCATATAAATATTAAATGAAAAATTATAGAAACTGAACAAGAAAATTAATTCACCATTTTACCTTTGGAAATAAATTATTTAAATTCTATAGCAGCATAGGAGAGGAAAAGAAATCCCAGAATTTAGAAAAATGCTGATGTGTACCAAACCAAAGTAAGGCTTGTCTCACCACCCTCCTGAGAAATAAATGCTCAGACACATACTAATTGCTGCCTACCGTCAGTGTTTGGTCATCCTTGTCGCCAGCATTAGATGACTGCGTGAATGGGAAACAGAACAAAAAGAAGAGTCAGATGAAGCATGCATAGAATGGAAAGGCAGTAGAACATCACAGATGTCTGATCCTACATATGCTGTTGTGATAGCTTTTTGAACCACTTGAATTGAAGATCCTAGTGATCAAATAAATTAGGAGTAAATTCACACTGTGATGTTGCAAGAGTCTTTCATTCTTGTCAGTTTCTTGGACAGGAACTGTTGTCATTTCAGGGCCTAGAACACAGCAGCTGAGCTGCAGATCACAGTGTTCACTTCACACAAATTATGCTGGGAGGCAAACTCCCTGTGTCAACCAGTTTGAGAGAGTGAGGACTGAAAACCTAAAAGCAGTACGATCCTCAGGATTGACCAACTGTTCAATGAAAAGCCTAAAAAGGAGTAACATTACTTTTGTATTTTGCAGGAAGGGACTAGGCAAGGCAATGAAGAGGATGTGTTTCAGTTTAACCACTGAATGCATGCGAACGGCCATTTAGCCCAAACAGGCAGCTCTAGTTAAGGGCAGGTACCATGGCACATACTGCTCTGCCGTGAAGGAAAATGAGACTCCAAATTGATTTTAAAGGCAATTAACGATTTCAGGTAAGTGACATATCCTGGAGATGATCTGTGATTCCTGTGTCTTATCCCTAGTACAACAGCACCAGAACACATCACCACGAGACACTTTTGAGGCAGAACAGAATTTACACTGAAAACAAGCAAATGCAAAAATTTTATCCATTTTGTAGTCCTGAGTTTTACTTGTTTATTTAATAAGACTTAATGGGAACAAAAATGAACCCAGAACTTTTGGAATGGAATATGTTTCCATGACATCTTGAAAGTTGTGTGATGCAGTAGTGCTATTTTTCTAGTCATTCTGCTTATCCTGATGAAGGAAAATTAACACCACAATACACAAAATACGAAACTCCAGTCATCAGATATGAAGTAAAATAGGACACAGTGCAGACTCCAGCTGCCTCAGAGCCATTCTTATTTGATCACAAACCCTTCCCCACAAGCTGGCATATAAATACTTCCTCCATCTCAAAGCTCTTATTTGGTGCATTTCATAGAAAACTATGTCACAGCTGTTCTAAGGAACAACCTCCCCAGTGCAGTGAAACCCAGTTTTTGGACACATACCAATACCAACTCTCAGGACATGGCTTTTGAGTTAGTGAATTGACCTTGAAGGTTAAGTGGAAGGCAAGGAGTTATGAGCTAACACTGATTACAGAGCAGATCCTTTCTGTTCCATAGTAAGTGAAAGAACATCCAGAACTGAAGTCTTTGTCAAAAATGTACATGCACGTGCATGCACACACACATCCACACATCCAGCTGTGAATTCTAACCTGAAGATGAGACAGAGGCAAAGAAAAGATCTTTGTTCTGATAAAGGAATGATCTGTCACCTCTGAAATTAGACTGCTCTCATGTGAGAAGTGATTAGCAAAAAAAAGTTTTACGCCTTTATTGAAGACAACCATAATGGAAAGAACTTTTAATGCAGCAGAAAGAAAAGGAAAGAAAAAAAAATATACAAAATCTGTGTTCTAAATTTACATGAAAACAGTGGATGCATCTTATAAAATGTTTGCATAATGTGTATAATATAGATATATATAGTATACACATACACGACCTTTCAGATACAAATCCACACACACACACTTGCAAGTCCATGATTTATTCACGGATACTTTGAGGGACCTTCACAGGAGGGAAAATTTACCTTACAGCAAAATTTGCAACGAAGCAAAAAGCTCAAGCCAGGAAATGTTCTTGTCTCCAAGAAGTGATTTAGGACAGTCAAGTCCTAAAGATCAGTGGTTATAGTTACAGTAGTAAAGCTTGTGAGATGTGGATGAGTGTTCAGAATTGGAACTTTAATAAAAGTTTAAAAAATTATTATTTTGGGACTTTGAACTTTTGAAGATAGGATATTTGTTTCTTAATTTTAATACTGAAAGACATGAGAATATATAATTGATAAATCTGAGTAATTTGTCATTTCAACCTGGCAAAGGGCTAAAGGATGTCACTCTTCATAGGGCCAAGAGGAGCTGAGAGCATTCAGCATGCCTCAAAAAAACTGAGCAGGCTCTAGGCTTAATATGAGGGCATTCCTAACAAAAGAAGTAGTTCATACTTGAAATACTGTCATTTACTTGAAATGGAATGGGATGAAGCTGCATGAATATATAAAAACAACTAGATGTAATTTGTATCATATAATTTAATTTGTAGAAGATAATTATGTTATAAAGAGAAAGAATAATGAAATACATTTTGGATATACGTTAAGGAAATAAAAGTGAAAACTACATCTGAAATAATTTCATTCTTCATCAGTACAGAATGGGATGTAAGACCATGAAACAGATTTTTCTAATTGTTTTTTCCACACATGATTAGCAATGCAATTGTTTCTCAGCTTAACTTGCCAGTCCAGTTACATCCTAGAAGAAATGTTCAAGACTGGAATATGGATGGAGTTCTAATGCAGAAATCCCTCCACAGTTTTAAAAACGGGAATGCAAACAAAGGTTTGACATTTTGTTGATACTAAATACTTATAATGCCTGGATTATCTCCTGGATTAACAATAATATCACTTTAAAACAGTCTTTTAAACTATGGCAGTGAAAAATTCAGTTGTGGTGCTGCTGTTTACATTGTGTATTTGATGTCATTTTGTTCTCATTAGGATGGGAAATTAAACTATTTTCCTATTTTTTACAGTGAGTTTTGCATTAACACGTTCATTGCTATATAATTTGGGTATCACACACTGCATGGCAAAGTATTTGAAAGTATCACTTTCCCTTGTAGAAGCATTTAGTATTCAGACATTTTATACAACCTTTTAATTTAAAAGAACACTTGAAAACTGGTCCAAGGTTAAAATGGTTGTGTTTCTTTGCACCAGGAGTGAATATTGTATTTTTGGACATAGCCAACAGTGATTTCTTTAAAGAAAAGACACATTTTCTGTAAAGGTAAGTTTGCTTTTAAATCACGGAAACCATTGCATACTAGCTCCCTCAGGATCAGAAAGAGATGGAAGTTCTTATGTCATCTGTGCATTACGTATATTTCTGAAGGAATTAGTACCAAAAAATTAGCTTTTGAAATTACATGTTAAAATTTCTTTAAATCCATGAGTTTATTATAGTTCTGCAAAATGAAAATAATGCATTCTAGTATACTCTTTTATTCAAAAGTATCTGGGGCACAATCCCTTATTACATTTTTATCAGAGTTACAAAAAGATTAATCATGAGACATTTCACTAATTTTTATAGAAAATTCACCAAAATATTTGTAGGTTCCCCTGTATGCCATGGCAGTACACAAGAGTTTGTCCATCCTCCTGTCTCTGTTGGTGATCATGTATTCAAGATTGCTCCACCTGTGCTAAAAGTCGTAAAACAATTTTATTTCAGGAATAATTAAAAAAAAAGTCTACTTGCTATGAAGAAATGGTCTATGGTATGCTTTTCACACATCTCTTTTCCTTAGTGACATAAGTGCGTCAGCAATTAAGCCTGACATCTTCCTTGCCTTGTCTGGGAATGCGTGTTCTTGAGAAACAGGGTCCTGAAGCAACTCATGCAGGAGTTGATGCCTCACTAACTACATGGCAAATTTCCTCATGCCTTTTTTTAAAAATAAAGTGCATCATGACAGTCAAAGGAGGAGAAGAACCTGTAAAAAGCTCTAAGTATTTCATACAGAATATCCTTGTTAAATAAAAGATGGTTCGTAATTGAATTATCTATTAGATCGTGTATTCCAAAACCAGAATCAGAGAGCTGATGGCCTGCAGCTCTAGAAGTTGCTGCTCTAGTTGAAGTTTCCATGTTACAGGTTCAAGTGCCTGAAACAACTAGCAAACTGGACTGCCCACCCCCTTCTCCTAATGTGAGGAAAGCAGGCTGTCAAATAACAGCAGGGGAAAATGTAACTGGATTTCAACACCCTTTCTACAGTATGGGTTCACATCTCTTTCCTGCTTGCTAAATCTTTTTGAACTATAATAACAAAAAAGCTATTTTTTTAAAAATCAGCTTTTACTGGAATAAAGAAAGTTCATTATGTTTGCTGGCTGGCAGTGCGATGCTGAATGCAGTAATTGTAGAATATGAGCCCTGACAGGGTTTTGATAAATTGACTCAAGATGTTTTATTATAGTGAAGGACTTCAGCTACTCTCTCTTTTTTTCTGTTTTCAAAAGTGGCATCTGGACTCTGCAATTTTATACCTGTCAGTGAGTCACTACTTGTCAGTCCTGAGGCAAATTACAGGTGATAGTTTTCTTGGTGCACAGGGTTCTCTAATCTTTGCAAGACACGCTGAAGGTCTGTGTGTTTTTTGTTCGGATGAACTGCAGAAAAACAGTATGCATTTCAGAGGCAGCCACTGAAGTCAATCTAGTTAACTTAAAAGGGTCTAGATAATTTCTAAAAATCAGTATCCTCAGGAGTGCTAGTAATGTACTTGGAATAGAACTGAATAAACGAAATAAAAACTAAAAAATAATGATAAAACTAAAAAAATACATTAAACTAAATAAACTGAATTTATTTGAAATGGTAAATTAGGTTAACGCATAACTAAAATCCAAAGCAGCAAACTCAGCTAGACAGATTTCAGAAATAAACCTAATGAGCTCAGTTGAAGAAACAAAAAAATGAAGTAAAGTATTACTTTATCTGGTTCTCTTAATATGTACATCTTTGGATTTTACCAAATCATAATCCCTTAGACCTCCTTTCTGTGAACATCCTGAAACAATCCCATGTCATAACCTTTGCCTACTCGATGGTTAGGCTTTATATGGTTGGCAGGAATCTGAAAAGTGCAAGCTCCAGCGGTCTCAATATACTTAAACTAAAATTCTTCTAGATATCCATGGAAATAAAAGTTGACCATCACCACATAGTCCACAGAAGCTCTGTCAGATGGGGTCAGTACAGCTTACTAACTAAAGGTGATGCATGCCATCACGCCACTCTCTACATATTCATTATGTAGAAAGGCTGCAGGTAGCTGTAGGGGAGTATTTCTGTATTTAAGCTTACATATGGTAAAGGATTTTAACTTACATATTACTGCTTAGTAGAACATTACTGTGAGCTAACACTGAGTACAGAACCTTGGACCTTACTTAAAAAAGAGAAGGAAAATCTTTATAAGCACACTGTAGAAACACTAACTAAAAATCCCTTTCTCCTTGCCTGCCTTCTTCCTTCCTTTCATCTTTCTCTTTCCTAGAAGTAAAGTAAAACAGGGAGCTCTACCTAAAGAAGCAGATTTCTGTATTGTTGAACAAAATCAATATGATTCACAAGAACCATATCCAAAATTAAATCGAGGTTGTAATCTTGCTTTACTCATCGAAACAAAGAATTTACTAGATTAGAGCTTGAACTTTCAAAGACATAGAGCTGGACCATCAAATTGGACTATATGGCTGCATTTACAACTGCTTATTTACAGGCGCCTACCTAGTGTGAAATTTGTAGCCCTAGGCCAAAAGGAATGGCTTTGTTCATTCAGATCAGTTGTCTCTCTTATGTCACTCTGTTCATGCAATTAGCCAATGTGCATACACACAGTGAATTCTCATAAATGTTCAAAAGAGATGCATCTCAGCTGACTCCAGCAATGGCAAATGGATGTTTTAAGGTTATCAGCTGTTAAATTACATGCTAATGTTAGGTCAACTGATTTAATTCCAGATTTTTATGCATACTGTTATATGAAACAGGACCCCTCCAGTTAGCCTGTAGGCCCAATCATGATACTTAGTTATTCAACATGTGTAAGAAAGTCAGTCTGCCCCGCATCTTTACCTTCTCTGAACTTGCTTAAAGTCAGGTATCTTTGGCTTAGATGGCAATGTAATAGCTCAAGCTTAAAGACTTGATGAGTTTTTAATCACCTTAGTGTCAGAAATGATTATGGAGTTTTAAGTTGTCCTCTTATCCTTATTTCAAGACTTGCCAATGAAGTCATCTTTTGCTATTTTTTAAATTACAAAAATTAGCACCACAGCTCTGTACGTCTGTAACTTTCCAGGGGACAAAAGAACCTTTAAAAAACCACAAACTCAAAAACTAAAGCTAGGTACTTATTGAGGTCATTAGATACTTGTGCACACAAAGCATTAGTTCACAAGTGACAGTTTAAGTACTTCAGTATGGATTTCTGTGGCTAGCTTTAAAATACCTGGATTAAAGTGTTTAATGTCCTGCTACTTCATCAATAATATTACATGAGAATACATTAGTAAGTGTTGCAAGATTAAGTTATCAAAAATTTTTAAATGTCTGAATTAAAATCATCCATGAAACAAGCTCCAAAATCTGGGCAGGTGACTGGGAAGGTTTTCAGCTGAACTCCAACTGTACCATAGAGACTACTGGCAGAAGATGCCTTCTCTTAATTTCTTACAACTCAATCAGACATGGATGGCTTAGTAAGAAGACAGGAAAAAAAAAGATTTCCTAGGACTTCTGCTTACCTAAATACACAAAGGATCTGCTACAGATTATGGAGGTTTTAGAGTCTGCCTTAAAAGAAGACTGTAATTCCCAGAGAGGAAAGCGTTTGACAAATCTTATGTTTGCTGATGCTATGCTGACTTGCAACGAATAAATCTCATTGCAGTAATTGGCTGCAATTGGCTGTACATTGCAGAGGATTCATCACAAGGGCAAAAAAGCTGCAGTTTCACTGACTTTCTGCCTCCAGCACCCTGGAGATCCTGAAGAACATGGGCAGCTCCAGCTGCAGAGAAAACCCAGCCTGCATAGCCTGTAGGGAGGAAATGCTGAATCAGTGCATCCTCAGCTGCCCCGTCACGTCCCCTTTCCACCAAGCTCTGCTCACTTCTCTGTCTTATTTCACTGCTGCCTTTCCCCTTCAGCTGACTTTTTGTCCCCAGGAGCAATGCTGACTTTTTTCAGCTGGCACAAACTCACACCCCATGTAGCTCTCAGGATAGCAGCCACAAGAAGAATGCAATCAAATGTGAGAGGAGCATATAAAATACTGAATGATATGGACAAAGCTAGCTGACCATTGCTAACAGTTGATGTTTCCCACATTGTCAGAAGGGGACAGAGAACAGAAGGCAGAACGTTGGCCCGTAAATAAGACAAAGGGAAAACCCTGGCATGCTGTATTTATCTTGTGGGACTACCTTTTCCATGAAACAGTAATAACATTTAAAGTGATTTACTTCACGGATTTTAAAAAAAGAGGGAGCAGGGAGAGGGGAAAGCATCACCAAAACAGGACGATGCTTAAGGTACAAATGTTTAAATAACCGTGCTTCAAAACATAAAATCCTCATTCACTGGGAGGACATTGCCAGCTCTAGGTGGCAGGACTCTGGGTGTCAGTTTTACAGCAGTCCAATAGGCAGAATCTAGCAACTGGCTTCCATTCCTCCATTTCCCTTTCTGTAAACTAGGAATAAAGACACTGTAAACCTTGTTCTGATGAAGAGGGCTGATTGCTTTAGGGGCAGGTTACTGGATACAACTGCTTTCTCTTCAGCAATTAACTGTGCTTTTCAGGTTTTGCATCTTCTACTGAGCACAACATGCATGTTCATTGCAATAAACTACAAAGCTGGACTTTTCTGAGAGCAGCACCTCCAACAGCTATAGGTAAAGGAACGAAGTGTACCTCTTGCAATGTTCTGTTAGGGAACAAACATCAAAGATTTTCTTTTTCTTGACTATTTATGTCTCTAACAGGTCTGAGACTACAGGATTGTAAGTTTATATGAGAATCAATGCAATGAAAGCACACGAAACACTCCTACTTTTTACATCCAGTAGGATATTAGACTGATTCTTCAGCACTATGAAAGGAAAACCAATGAAAATATGTTGCTTTTATTTTTTATTCACCCATTCACTGGATTATATTACACTTCCTCATTTTTATAATGGGAAACTAGACATTAAGTCTGAGGCAAAGAAAAATATTACTAAAAGCAAACACCTTAATTTTGCATATTTGACTCAACAGTATTTCAGGCTCATTGTCTTTAGAACTGACATTGAATACTGTCTGCATCCATATTCATCCTTCAGATAACCATTTTTAGCTATTTTCACCACAGCCTCCTAGCTGTTTCTGATCACCTAAAACATGCAAATGCCATCTAAGGGTTTTTCTTGTACCTGGCAAGGGTGTAAGAAACGTTAGGGAGAAAAACTGTTAAGAAACAGAAAAGAAATTTTACATAACAACCTGCAGATAAGGCTCCAGCACTGTACTGCCAGTGAGCCTGACAGAGCTGTGGACAGAAAAGTCTGAAATTTCCAAACCTGTAACTATAAAGCAAAACACATTATTTTCTCCACATTAGTTGAACTAAAACAGGACCACATCAGATTCTGTCTTACTCTGATGCCTGCTGCCTTTTAACTATTTTTCTACAATGTTCTGCTTTGCATTAAGATGAAAGAGAAGATATGTGGCTCTGAAATCAAGAGTATGCTGGGATTCTGGAGACCACTAGGCACGTGATCTGTGCCAGGTTACTTTTAACTCCTTTGGAGGCAAGAAATGACACTGAGGCAGAAAGACCTCAACGGCAGGCACTGTTTCTAAATGCAGAGTTACAACATTAAGAACTTAAATCAGACCTACCTTATTTTGGCTCAGTGCTTGGACACATCTTTAAGAGAATTATGTCCTACACATTATATGCTCACCTTCCTGCATCAGTCTGCTGTTTCACACTACCTTTCATACTATTGATTTGCCTCTGCAGCTATGAACCAGGTAGCTGCAGGTAACCCATTGCCACATGTAAGGCAGAAGCAGTGGCTCTGTTCCTCTCCTTTGCAAAGCCCAGTCCTTCTAGAACAGCTTCCTAATACTAAGGTAAACCTACATCTCCAAGGAGAATTCCCACTGTGATCAAAAAGAATAAGGCACCAGGGAAACAGATGCTTTGGAGTTAGCGAGGACTAAATCATGAAAGGGCATAGTAGGAGATCATAGCTACAAGAAAGCATGGCAGAGCTCATGGTGAAGTAGTGAGGGTGGCAGCCTAACAAGCTAGCAGCCCTAGCTCAGGCTCATAGTTGCCTTCTACCTCTCTTTCCCATTTACAGCCTAGGACAAAAGCATGCCTATATCTCCAACCTGCCAGGTGAGCTTCACTGCAAATCATGAGATTTCTCAGAGACTTTTGCTGAGATACGTTATTTTGGACACCACCCAAATTAACAATATGCAAGGCCTCTCAATTAGAAACTCACAGTAACTCCATCCATCTTTTATACAATCCCAGTCTGCTACAAAAAAACCTTGAGTTGGGTTTCTGTAAGCATTTCAGGAATCAAAAGCAGGAGACCATGCCATTATCCCCAGCTATAAGCCTCCTTTTAGCCAACATTTGCTCTCCAAATGCTGTCTGCCTCTGCCTTTTTCTCTGATTATTTTTCTCCATGCTTCTTTCATGCCTTAGACTTCCCTGCTGCCTTTTCCCCCTCCTATTTCTTCAGCAGGCACATCACACAATGCCCATGGAAACCCAGTCCACCATGAACACCTCTGTTCCAGGGACTGGCACGCTTCTTTTTCTGAGATGGATGCTCCTACTGTTTCAGCTATCTGCTTTCATTAAGTGCAATCATAACTATCTGCATTTACCAAGGAGAGGGCTGTTACACCCCACTGGTTTCAATACTGTGTGCTCAACTAAGCGTTCTTCAGTGTAAAATGTACAAGAAATGGAAAGATAGCGGAAGACTTTTAACAAAAACCTATACCCTTGCAGTAAGTGAAGTCACTTTGACAGAGGGGATATGAATAGAAGGCTTCGACTTAAGCCCAGCCCTCATAATGAAATACACTGGGTGCTGAATTCCATTAAAGCAAACAAGAACAACTCCTGAGCCTCAGTATAAATACTTGCTGATTATTTAATAGCCAAACACCAGTTCCTGTGGCTACATTCCAGGTTGGCATGTTTTGGCTTTAATGTCATCCCAGTAACAAATTCCTGTTTTCAGTTAGTGCACACACTGCCAGAACTACAAAAATCTGGTGTGTCAAAGAGGGAAAAACCTAGTTCCCTAGGATAAACCTTTAATACAACCAAATTAGTCATATAAAGAAAATTGTAAGGTAAGGTAAGGTAAGCCAGAAATCATTATGCACTTTGCAGTCTTAAGCTGCCTGGAATTAATCCATAAACTAGATTTTGGTTCTACAGAAAATTCCCATTGCTATGAATCTACACATTTCTGTTTCAGCATGACTCTGCAATCATTTTGCAAGCATGTAAAAACTTCAGTAAACAATTCACATATGATTCTTTTCAAAATATTCACTTGAACTTCAGGAAACTGCAGTCTCTATCAAGCTAAATTGACAAAAAACATGGTTCTCTCATGTAGGAGTTTATGAGGCTCGAGTCAGGACTTTATGAATTTAAGCCACTTTTTATCATATTGTGTTCTATGCATGGTCTTTTCTCTTAACTAGCTTTTGTGCTTACAATGCTGACCAAGAGAGTCAGGGAGAACCAATGTATTTGATTCTTGAAATGTCATCTTTACACTTGTAAAACACTGTGGGGCCAAAATAAGAAGAAACACAGATTAAAACTCCCTTAGTCTGTCTGCCTCATGTTTGCTTAACTGGAGATTTTACAACTGTAGATATCTCTGTGCATATACATTTTCAATATGCTTCAGAAACAGTATTCCTGCAGTCTGTCTGTGGATGTCTATAGCAATACTTGAAGAGTGTTTTTTTCCCCCTCTTAATTCAAAACTGTGCTTATTGAATGGGAAAGAATCATTAGGACTGTTATTGTCCACTCCTCTTAACTGTGTCTCATTTCTAAACCGAACTCCCTTACATACAGAGAAATCTCCTCTCAAACCGTTCACGCTTTTCAACATTCCAGTTAAATTTCAATTATCAAAATATTTTCATTCTGGTTCATAGAGATTTAGCAACTACATGACAAAAATTAATGTCAGGTAAAATCATGATCCTAATAGAAAGAAATAACAAGTACAGGGGACACTGGTCTGGAAAACCTCCAACAGATCAAAGAAACAGAAAAAAAAAAAAAGGCCTAAAATCTGATTTCACACCACTGTGAATTAATTCCATGGGATTAGCATAAAACTACATAAATTGAGAGCAGGATCTGGTCGAGCATGCAGGAACAGAAGTGATACTTACTCCACAGCACATTGAAGCAAGGTGTCAGTATCATAATTTGTTGCATGTAAAGCAAAATACAGTGAAAATAAATGATTAATTTTGCAATATGAATGTTTTCTACCCTCAGAGGCTTACTGGCTAATACATCCTATGACATTTGCAGCTGTAAGAATCACGATCATATGCTACTGAATAAAAAGTCCCTCTCTCTGGATGTTACCACCTACTTATTAAGCTGTGGTTTGATGTGAGTTCATCGGCAGGTGCTCCTACTCACACCTTTGCCCAGACCTTGCCCAACAGGGGCTTTTCCAGTCACACAGCCAGGCTCTTCCTCCACCTTGCAGATGGTCAGGACTTTGCCAGCTCAGCCTGGAGACTTACCCAGCACACAGCCAGATGCAAACGTGTTGAGAACTTGGTGGAGTTTAAAGTCACATAATCCCTGCAACATACTGCAACACTGCAGTGACCAAAGCTGAGAAGGCTGGGGGCTCTAGTTCAGGTTGCTTACTCTGATGAGCAAGATCACACTGGGCCGGGGATCCACAGAGTTCAACTGCTCCAACAGTATCAATTGCCAGAATATTTTTGGAAAAAGTATTTAAGTAACTTCATGACCCACCTATGACAGTCAGCTCTCACAGCAGTAGCCTTTAAAAAAAACAAAACACCACCACAAAACCCCATGCTTAAAATTGTTTTCTTAATGCTATGGTAAAATATGGTGAGTTGTGCCACTGTTTCTTCCAGCTAAAAGACTGCCTGCCCACTCGCCTTAGCATCCATCACCCAGAGCAGCTTTATACAACACCAGAGCAGTCACGCTACGGCTCAGCCACCCTCCACAGCCCTCACTGCTTTTACTCCTGGCCTCCACTGCATTCAGTCACGGGCAAGCAAGGACAAGATTATAAGCTAGTCACCAAGCTCATTAAAGGATGGCAAAGCAGTAACAATAACAGGATGCAAACTTTTTCATGTCTCATTTCTAGCTGAAAGCTCATGCAGGTTGGGAATAAAGAGGAGCTGCTTCTGGATTAATAGTGCCGTCTGTGAAACAAGGACTGCAGAATCAACCTGGGGGACAGCAGATATTGGTGTACTAACAGGATCTATTGCAACATGGCCAATGCTGAGCAATCTTCTGAGCACAGCTGGACAAAAGCAAAGTAGAGATTTGCATGGGGACAAACTGGTCATTTCACCAAAGTCCTTGGACCTAAAAGCCAGCACAAGTTGGAGAAACTGCTCTTCAGACTCCTACCATCCTCTGGAAGAGCTACATATATACATTCCTCTGACGGAAGTAACTTAGTTAACATGACTGTACTAGCCTTATTTGCAATTGCATTAATACAGAAAAGGCTCATCCTTTGGTTTAGACCACAGAGAATGAAGAGGTATCTCGGACGAAAATCAGTCATGCGATACAAAACTAAAAAAAGAATGCTGCCAAAATACAAAAAGAACACATTTTCGTGAGCTTGAAAAAAAGTTTTCTACCCAAAGAAGCAGGGGTGCTTTTCTCTTATCTATCCTTTTGTTAAATAAGGACATACACTGACAGCCTAAAAATTCTGTCTTACAAAGCCTTTCTCTTTTGCCCAAGAAGCAGCCACAGACGCAGGGGGCAGACTGAATTCTAACCATTGATTTCTGGGGCAGGGGGAGGTGCTGATTTTGTTGTTACTTAGCTCTCGGAAGCATGGGACAGAAACCTTCCAGAGAAATGCAGACTCCTGTGTAAATCTTTCCAACCATGACTTGACACGGAAAATTAATCCTGAGATACAAGACTACATCTTTCTGTATAGAAATCACAGTGACAATGAAACATTTGTGGAGCAAGTTAACTATGACTCCCTGGACCATGAAAGAATACCTAGCAAAGGGACTTTTATATGTCTCTGATGAAAGTACAATGAAAAAACTTGTAATAGAAAGACACAGCATCTCTTATACCTAAAGACAAATAAATCAAAACAACAAACTGTAAGTAGCAATGTTCCAAACAAACAAAACCCAATCATTGAATCACAATTTCTGCAAAAAGTCAGGTTGCACATTGAGTTGTGAAAGTCTGATGTGGCAATTTGGATTCAACTTCCGTAAAATTTATTTAGAAAGACAAATTTATTCACTGTCATCACTGCATTATGAATTTCCTATAATAATACTCTGCTTGCTACTGAACTGAAACAGAGTGATTTAAAGCTTTTGCAGCAAATCTTTCAATTCTCATGTAATTATTCCGACTGGGAATTAAAGCACTATTTTGTTTAATTATTTCAGGCCTTTCATCTCTTGTAATATGAACTCCTATATAGAAATGAGGATTAGAATCACCTCTGCACTTTTTTTTTGTCATTTAGGACCTCAGAGTTTATTGTGACGTGTGTATGCCTGACTTCTTTAGAAAAAATACATTAAATTTTTCCTAATTTATTTTCTCCATTCTTTCATTAGTTGAAGAGAAATCTGGCTCTGTGATCTAAATTCTATGAGTTGCTTTTTGCTGACAACAAAAACTGTTTCATCTGCTAGGTCACTTCCCTCCTCTAAATCTGCCTAATTTATCACTTATGCAAACTAATGTCTAGTGTCTAATACCTACAAATTTTTCTGATTTCAGGAGGAAACGAAACCATGAAGATGAATCTCAGTTTCATTTATAAAATTATATTTTTTGCTGCTTTATCCTTGTGAAGACAACCTTGTAAACATAAATTGGCATAAACCACTTACTGGGATTTAAACAAGTTAAAGCAAGCAAGTTTCATTTCTGCATTAAAAGGTTGAGAGTGGGGGTGTGGTCATATGCAAGAGCTAGTCTAGCACATGGTGAGAAGCAAACCTTCTTCTTATACATCATATACCATATTTTTGCATTTATATTCCCCAAGGTATCAGAAAAAAATTTCAGCAATGACTGCACCAAGATCAAGGGTTTCTTAAAAAAGCCACAGGTAGAAAGTATTGGCTTCTTAATAGCTGCTGTTTCTTACATTATTCTTAGAGAAACTTCAGCTGTGAGTAGTAGGTGACTCACTCTTGCAAATGAACAAAATTGAACATTTTCTATGACTTTTTAAAACCCTTTAAAGATAACAATTTTAGGATGTTAAACAGAAATCATCCCATTCCACACACTTAATGAAGAAGGTTTCAGAATCTTCTGCAAAAAAGGTTTAATTGAGGATTCTGTCTCGTTCTAGTCTGGTTTTCATACTGATATTCTTAGAATAAGGATTGTGGGGTTTTTTTCCTCAACACTTTCTGAATTAGTCTTGCTGTCTCTGGTTTTTTTTCTTCTTTTCTTCTTCCTTTTTTTTCTCTTTTTTTCCCCCTCCCCTGTTGATAAGGTCTATACCACTAACATTTAGCATCTTGTCTTGCATTTTTCTTTCAAACTGCCAGTTTTTCTTTAAGGTCTATCAATGACCTCAAGACTAAAAGTTACATATGACCTTTGCTGTGGTCAGAAATATCTGGAAGAACCAGAGTGGAAAATGCCATGCAGTGCAAATCTCACTTCTTTGCAAGAGACTGACAGGACTATTGAAGAAAATGCTGACAGGGGTGAATTCATCTGCTGCAGATTAAATAGGCTCAGTTTTGAGTAAGTGTCATTGAGAGATGCAATTATCACTACTGCCTGTTCATTCCAAATGTACACATTTATGCTACTTGAGCCAGAAAATCTCAGTGGTAGTTCATCATTATCTCTTCCCTGAACTACAGCACTGAAGGCAAGTAACATCTGGAGGAAAAGCCTGTTGAAATATCCAAATAACAGACAGTTGTCAGTGTTAAAAAAAACCAATGTGGCCCATCAACAAGAGAGCCCTGGACACTAGGAATCAGGCTGTGCATAGTTTTCGTAAGTAACTCTTCATTACACCTTTTCAAATAACTCCGCAGATGTTTTCAGGGCTACAACTGTATTAGTTCCAGACAGAAATGTAGTCATATGGCAAAACTCCCATCAACATCAATTTTGGACCATGGATGACAGCATGAAGACAAACTAAGTGTCAGCTTAATGGTCAAGGAGACTTGGTCTAATATGAAAAGATCAACGTCACATGACAAAACAAAAAGCAAGGCTAGAAAACCTTGCAATACCAAAAGGTCAGGCAGCCGGCAGGTTTAGGGGATAGAAGCAGTGTAACTTAATCCCTGAGAAAGCTATGGCAAACTAGGGGAGATTTATCTTTTGAGTAGATTCCTGCCTGCCTGTGAGGGGCTGGTTTTCTAAATTCAAAAGCAGCTGAATAGACTTTGTAGCCTGACACTCCAACAGCAGAAGTAACTCCTGCATGGTGCCTGCTTTAGGTGGGAACGCCTATTTATCATCAATACAGTTTTTGAATAAATATGGTTTCAAATAACATCTACCAAACAAAATCCATTTGGGTTTTGGTTAGCATGAATGCAAATGGGTTAAAAATCCTTGGGAAGGGATGAAGTGGAGTGGAACATGATAGCTTTACAAAGTAACTGGCTCCGCTTGGGAATTTCTTGCATTTACTTGGCCTCTACAGTATTTTTGCAAGCACAGGCTAGTGGTCATGCAGAACCTTAAAGATCAATGGCGCTAAATTAGGCAACTCACTGAGGGGCTCATGCAAGTAAGAGTTTTTGGGACTGAGCTCATAATTTCTAAGAACAAATACATTAGGATTTTGTAAGCTCAAAAAGACTTGTGAGAGTAATAATCCATAAAGCCTATTAAGCTATTAAGGTAACCAAATAAAGCATCAGCATTTTGATTTGTCTCCGAACTAAATGCTCAGCATGAAGCCTTCTTAGTGACATAAAGAAGGCTGAAGAAATCATTCTCCATAAGGCAATTTTCTGTTTCAGCTTTATTAAAACAATATAAATCACAGAAACTTCTTCTACTTCAGCAACACCTGGTACCGGTGTTATGCTATCAATATTTGAAAATGTCTTCTCTGTTCAAAGGAGTTTTCATTCCTGAAAATAAAGGATAAAATACATGGGTTCCTCTAGCCTGTTTTTATTTTCACAGGTTTGCACTGTTTCACCGGCTGCAAAATCCATCAGCCACACCACTCAGTGGCCATCTCTGCTCCACTTACTACTTGTTACTACTGCTGGACACTACTGGCTGGATGTTCTCCACAAGCACTTGTTACTCTGTCATTCTTTCCACTTTCATTCAGAACCTGCTCAAAGACAAATGTATGTGCTGATCATAGCAGGCAAGTTCATGACCTAACAAAACTAAATTAGATGGAAAGTTTTAGCTAATATTCTTTGGAGGTTGCCATTTTGCATGCCAGCTATTTTGCTTCTAACTCGGTGAAGTGGTAAGGTCCTTAGACTAGCTTACAACATATTTCTTAATTTTTTGTCTTGGGTGTCATGTGCTAACATTACAAGCAATAATCCTAGCCTTTCTGCCATAAGCAAATAGATGCATATTTGCTACCCTCAGCAGCAGTCTTGTTATTATACATTGTAAAACAGGCTTTCATCCTTCAGAATGAAAACGGTTTACAGTCTTGGTTTTATAATTGTGGAATTGTATTCTCAGGCATAAGATTTAATACACATATCCTGAAATATTCATAATCAAATGACAGGAAAAATGGTAATGCATTCATCACACTCTGCAACAGTGTTCACCAATTCATCCAGTATTAGTTGCAGAAATATGCTTGGCATTTCTAATCTCCAAAACTTTACAATTTCACAGTAAATGAAGAAATCTACATTTCTTGAAATGCCACAGAAATGCCATTCTTTTGTCTTTTTAGTGAATGTGGTGGAATTGAAGCCATTCAATAAGATAATGTACTGCTGCTCACTTAATAGCAAAGTCTCCATATTGCCAAACTATATATTTACATTTTCATTAATTTTAACATTCCTTCTTTTTTAATCCCTGGAAAGTTTTGCTTCCAAGACTATGTGCAAGTATAATCCAAAAAATAAAGATTAGAAAGGCTTTACAGATAAGCCAACTGAACAATACTGATTATGATAGGGAATAAAAAGATGACTCTGTTTCCATGGTGAAATGTAACTACTATATTAGACACTGGCACTGCAGCAATAAACAGAACCTGCCGCAAAGACATCTTCTGCCTGAGTCCAACAACACGCCAGAGCTGATCTTCTTAAGTAATGCCGATTTTATTATTTTTCCCCTACTTTTTTCATGTCAGGTGGTATTTATTTACCACATACTATGACAAATGAAAATATGTGTGAGAAAGTCCTGGATGACAAAAACTGGTGGTTCATAAAATTTATTTGGAGGATGAACTGAGAGGACATAAATATTGCCTTCATCATGTTTATCATTTTTACTCTCACCAAAGAGTGTTCAGTCATTCAAGTAGTGAGCCCACAGAATGAGTGGGCATGGTGAGCTAGGATTTCCAGTGAAAGCACTTGTTAATGGTACATTAGATGATTTTTACATTTTTCCTCCACTACAGTCCGATACAGGTACCCCAACTTTAGTCTCAATGACACAAAATTAATAAAAATACTTGTACAGTGTAAGCTAAAATAAAGTATCCTTGTCCCGACACTGGGCCATTGCTTTGTTCAGTCAGACGGCTTGCAGAAGGAAAGACTGTAACATTGAAATTCCAGTAATTTCATTTATTCTAAGCCTCATGTACATAACTGTAATGACTGTGTATTTATTTTAAAAAAGCATTTTTCAAAAAGTGGACTGAAAACCACTAGGCCTGTTCCTGAAGCATTAAAACTAAACTTCTGATTTTAATGCCTGGAAGTCCCTCTGTCCATCAAATCACTTTATTTACCACTGAAGTATCTCTGGCTGAAAAGCAGCTACAGTTCACTGTAAAATGTTAGAATAATTTGAGACTGGGAGAGGCCAAGAAATCACTTGAGAAAACTGGATTTGCTCTATATTGGATATTTATTGAACACTGTGATCTTTTTCATCATTTTTACTCAAATTGCCACACACTGCTGTAGCACCTGGCCACACGGCTCCTGTGTCCCACATGCATTTCACACATCTGTCAAGTGGCTTGTGAAGTACTCAGCATCTGTTTTACAGTATTCCTCATCCAGAATCTTTTTCTGGATAACATGTTACAGCAGCTGCTCCTTCTACTGTTTTATTATTAGAAGACATTATGTATAAATCACAGAAAGGCTAACAAATCTCAACAGAGATCCAACATTTCCATGCTGTGATTAAAGAGGTTTCTTTCCTCGCTGTGTACTGCTCCTCATAGCATCCCTTGTACAGTTCCACACGGCAGGAGTCCCATCATTCCTAGGGACTTCACATTGTTCTCTCCTGTCCCACATCTTAATATGATGAAAGCTTGTAGAAACCAGCAGATTAGACTAACATATCAGAAATTTTGCTTGGGTACTTGTACTGCAGTTGACTATAAACCACTGAAATGAGAACACAGGCAGTTGCCTGTGGATTACCCTGGGATTTGGGGCAAACACTGACCTGCCACTTCTCCCACACAGATAATAAGCACCAAAGTGGAATAGCAGGGTTAGTGGGGAAGACTGCAAGATGTCCCAACAGTCCCTTGAAGGATCCATAGAAACACTGATGAAAATCCACTTCCACCTGTATCTGGAGTTTGCCATGTCTGACAAGTTAGATAAGTAAGTTCAAAGTGTTTTTGCATAAATATATTTGCTTCAAATTGAGTAAAATTAGTAGCAGACTAAATTCCATTTAAATATAAGATCATTAGGCTATCCAAATCACTCCTGCCAGAGGTGCTTTACAGTCAGCTTACATCAGCTGTGCTGTCCCCTATGCAAACGGAAAGGCTAAGTAGGATCTGGCATTTGACCTGACAAATTTGTGACATCTCGTTCCTCTCTGTGAGCTGTTGGGACATAGCTGGGACATAACTTTCCCTGGCAGGAGAGAGAGAGAGAAAGACCTTGCTTGCATTTCTTCTATAGGAAAAACCACTTCATTCATTACTGGACACTTCCTGCTTGCACTGATGTGGCTCTCTGGGTACTCCAGCATTTTTCTCGTAAAAGGCTCAGAACTCTTCCACATACTTTTAAAAGACGTAAATCTATCCCCCCACTGTGTAAGAGTATCTATTTCTTACAGCCCTGTGGATCTAGATTCCTGCTCTGCTGGAAGTTAAAGGAGCCTAATCATAGCTCCACAAAAGAAAGGTCTCTTCCCCTCAATACATCCACATTTTTCTTTAAACAATATTAATTCCCAAGTTTACTCTAGATGTCAGAAAGGTGGGCACCAGAGGAATGCCACCTCGGTAAAACAGCTCCAGATTTCCCATGTCATAGTTACAGAACCTGGCTCAGTACACTACATTTTATTAATATTTTCTTTCATGAGGGGTTACTAACCTGCCAATCTATATATTTCAGTCAGAGCTGTTTCTGAGTGAAGGCTGAGTCCCAGATTTATCACCTAGGGGAATGCCCAGATAAAGCTCTAAAGAGGCTGCAAGGAGAAGAGTGAGTAGCGCTTCACACCAGTGCTTTGTAAGATACAAATAGCTCTAGAGGATTTGACACAATCTTTGAAAGTTTTAGCATTTGCTGGTTTGGACAGGTAAGTGGTCTTGGTTATGCACAATAAGGCAGAGTTAGAAAGAAATGTGAGCCCTAATATGGAAGGAGTCAACTTCTTGAGCTAGATTTAGGCCCAGTTTTCCTGTTTCCAGACAGAAAATGGAACTGCATTTTTTATACTGCTGCTGAATTCTTGGTTTAAGTGCTGGTACAGACCTGCATGGCACCAACTACTGCTGCTGAATCCCATACATCCTATTGCTTCTCAACCTCTACGACCAGAGGCAGGGACAGGACTTCTCTTACAGGGCTGAGGGCAGGGAATGGTCCTATCAAGCTACTTGAAAGCTCCCACGTTTCAGTTTGGAAGTACCTAAGCAGATACCTATGTAGAACTTGTATAAGTTTATTTAATTATATAAAATACAAAAGGAAAGATGCCAATGATGAGCATTATTAGGTGTAGCAATGTTTATATTCCTGTAAGGCAGAAACTGATGTAAACTCTTCCTTATTTGCCAACGAATGGCAGGTTTAAATATGCTTTCAAGCCACTGGTTCTAGTCCTGCAAGTAGACCTAAAGTAGGAGGACCTCAGCTTTATCTCCAGCTTTATTGTTTAGTAAGACAAGTAAGACTTGGATGACTGGCAGTCCTCGCAGAGGTGGAGGAGGAAAGAGTACTAAGACGCTTATAAGCACTTTGTGATATACCTAGCAAAAGATGGTAGAACATTAGGTTTGAGATACTACTGGAAATGTGCGTTGAAGCTAAATACTTCGTACTTGCGTACTCCTTCCCCTCTTTGCAGGCTCTGCAGCCATGCAGAATTCCTACATTTCCCCAGATGTCAAAAACTGCAGCGTCTATTCTGGAATAGAAAATCTGATTAAGTGTACCTTTGATCCCATTAAAATGTGTGCTCAAGAACCTTTGTGAAGCAGGTCCTTAGTTAATATTGTGGCTTTTTGATTAGTCACAGAAAATATGAAAACAGAGAGAGCAATCTGCCAAGACATAAATTTACCTTTTCTGTGATGATCTCCTTTCTAGAAGAAGTTGCACCATCACTATACATTTAGGACAAACTACAGAGTTTTGAATTCCTAAAAATAAGCACTACTTACTCACACCAAACACTCAAAAGATTAAGACTTGGTTCCCCCTTTGATATATTGTATTGCTGTTTGTTTCCCCATCTGCAAAATCAAGGTAATACGGATTTTTGTGAAATGCTTTGCAAGTCACACATGGAAAATTCAATGATTGAGCTAAATATCTGGTTCAATCATCCACTACCTTCACTATTCCTTTGTCAATTGATACTTCTATTTCAATCTGCTTCTAGTTAAATCCCATGCATCTTGGGCAATGTTTTTTGTCAGTGATGAAAACAAACATTTGAAGAGACTCTTTCTGGCTGATGCTCAGTGCTTTTTGTTGTTGAAATCCATATATAAATTCAAATGAGATTCAAAGTACATCTCAGTCTAACCCTGAATCCTACATAACAGAAATATTTACTTCTGATTTTATGGAATTTACAAAAAAACCCATCCTTTCAACACTGTACTGGAAGTCTGCCTAGCAAAAAGCATGTACAAACATGTTAACCTGTTGTAAGCAGGGTCCAAACTGATGTAGGCAGAATGATCAGCACAGTGGTGAAATCCACAAGTAAAATTTTCCTTTCATATTTTCTAGGGTTCTGCTGCTATGGCCAATAAATTTTCCAGTTATTTCTCTAGGAGGCAGGAATCTTACGAGCAGAGCAAAAGGGAAGCCTGCTGAAGAGCTGGAGCTGAAAGCTCCTGAAAGCTGAAACCTCCTGAAAGCTGAAACCACCTGAAAGATCTTCTCTGGTGTACTTACTTCCACTGATCTAGATGGGTGCTTGTGTCACCAAGGCTCTGTCAGTCACCCAGGCCAGGCACTTTATGCTGTTTCCATGCGAGCCCTCAGCTCCTACACTTTCTTATTCCATCCTCAGCCAGAACACTGTTGTTTGGACAATGGCAAAATCTAACAAGAAATGAGCAAGCCCTTCCAGTCAAAATGAAGGCATGAACTTGTTTTCTCTGGAATCAAGGGTAAAATAGCTATGGATGGCAACACAGACACACCGCTAGAGCTGATACTGCTCTGCAACCTTTTGAGAATCCTGCAGAAGAGCCAGATCCTGTCCTTTGGGTGAGCACTTGCTGCTGCTGCTTCTGAAGTCTTGGAATGAGACAAAAACAAATTTCAAATTAAATCTTGCTGACGTAGCTACAAGGAGTTCTGACATTTAATAGCCTAAGAAGGCCAATGTAGCATTTTTGATGTTTTGTAAATCTCCGATTTAGTAGAAGTCACATATCAGTTCCTTTAGAAGTATCAGTCTCTGTAGCTTATGCAGTTAATGATAATCAAGGAAATGAAACCACAGTAAATATTCTGGTTTAACTCAGCTACCAGTTTTCACTGTGGCAATCATTTAAACTGCATGACATCATCAGTTCTAAAAAAGCACTGCTTTAAGGTGTCTCTAGTCATTACAACAGCATTATCAACACATAAGCGCTTCTGGTATGGACCTGTCCTTTCAAAGAGGTTCCAGGCATTATGAGATATGAGGGAGGGATGTTGACATTGCATTAACCTTGGCATGAATAGCTTACATTTTCTTAGCTGCTGTACACATGGGGCCGGACTGTCAGAATAGCAGGTTCTATCAATCTCAGTTTAATATCTGTTCTGTTCTTGCTTTAGCTAAATCTTCCTCCTAGATCTGATGTTGCTGTATCAGCATTTTTAATGTTTACTGTTCAATGACTAGCTGCATGTGCATTGTCACAGCTGCTCCATGCTCTGCAGAAAATGGCTGTACTTATTGGTGCATATTGGTGTACTTATATAGCGCATCTTCCAGTTGATCAAGTGGTTCTTGGCTTTATTTTACTGATTTCAAGTCAAGGACGCTCAAAATGCAGTGCAAGGAAAAAGGAAGCCTTAATGTACACATTCTATGAATTTTCTTTTTGCTATAAAACCTACAGAGAAAGATCTGTTCAAAAGGGTTATAATCTTGTCATTTTTATATAGCCTTCCCATCCACTGTTTTTCTCCTTGATTCCAGTCCCTGTTGGTTGTATTATAATTGATGTAATGTTTTCTATGCATCAATTACAAGGAATGGATGGTCGTTAATTTTTGTTTTGGTTTGTTTTGATTGAGTACGTATTTTTGGCATTCACTAGAAACAGTGTAAGGCAGACTGATTTTCAGATTTTTTTCACCTGTTCTTGATCACCTTGTGATTTGTTGGACTTCATGAATAATGCTGAGGCTTAAATACCACGTCTGGCAATATCAATTACTTAACTGAAGAGTTCTTCGTACTAACAAGGCACTGGAAATCAGTCCATGTTCTTCTCTGCATGTGTCACAATATGGCTCTTCCTGTGCAGATAAGGCAGCCAGGCTGACAACACTGACTGCAGTCTGTTCTTCTTTGATGAAAACAGCACAGCTATTCCCCATCATACATGAAAAGGTCAAAGAAAGTGACTGAATTTTGCCTTAAAAGAAACATGCTCAGGCATTAGTATTTTTCACTTGGATTGTTTTGTGACTTAATGAAAAAAGGAGTGAGTGAGTTAACAGATTAGTTCAGCTTTTTTCTTTTTCTTTTTCTTTATTTTTTACCATTTGTAAAGCTTTCAAAGCATTTCATAGGACTGAATTTACAACCTTAGAATAAGTACCTGTTGATTGAGAAATAGACAGGAACAACAGGCTATGAGAAAAAAACAGAAAAGAAAAAAAGTCTACCATTCTGTGCACGCCATCTACCTTTAGACACCAGGGCAGAAAACTGCAAATCACAGTATATTATACCTATTCCACTTCCTAAGTGTTTTCACTCCCTTTAGTACTGGTGAAGCCAAACATGATGGCTAATCAAATCTATGAACTCAGTATTCTTGTTTTATTAAAACATTGTTCAAATTTAACAAAATGCCAATGGAATTCTTTAGTGTGATTTCTGATGAGTTTTTGGTCCATGGATGAACTTCATTGCTTTTGCCAGCTTGCTGTTAAAACAAGGATATCCATCTGCTTTCAGAAGTCACTTACTGTAATTGTACTGTGAAAATCATCAAAATTACATTGCTAAATAATAGCTTGTGTATTTTGGATAGGTCTCTACAATTACATCCATATAGAGAAAGGTGTTTTATAAAGACATTCCATTATCTCCATAACGTGGAACTGGTCAAAACCTAGAGAGTCACAGTTCAGTAAGTAATAACATAACTGTTCCATAGATTCTTCTATCAGCAAGGAGCTTATCAGTAAGAAATGATGGAAAAGGAGAAAGGTCATAATCTGTCACAGGGTGATGATGAGCCATGCACATGTTTTCACTGTGGAAAAGCTAAATGCTAGGATCTGTCAAGAAAAGTATTTCCAGTAAAGACTGGCAGCTCTTCAAAAAGGCACTGTCAAAAGCTCAGGTATAAGACAGGGACCAGCTCTAGTCATATGCCAAGAGAAAATATGGCTTCTGACTAGGGCAGGTGCTGCTTGGAAGGACACAGAGGTGAACAGAAGACATGAGGAGACCTCAGAGCTTCAATCTTCTATATAAGAAAAATCGCAGAATGGGAACACAAAGGCATTTTAAAAATTTATCAGTGGGACAAAGACAAAACCAAAGGATATAAACTGGCCATGGAAACAATTAGCCTAGAAATGAGATGGGTTTCCCTATGTGGGAATGGTGAAATTCTGAGCACCAGCATTTTTATCTGCCTTTGTGTTGGGGTTTTTACAAGTGTATACAAAGGACAGCATAACATAATTGCTTCTGATTGCAAGCAACAGGACACAAAAGTCCATCTCAGTGTTACGTTGTCAGGTTTTGTAGTGAGTACTTGCAGCATGTCCTGATGAAAATCTAAGAGGGAATTCTATTTCTACTAGGTTTTATCAAAAGAGCATTTGATCCAATTGATGATTATGTGCACATAACCAAATTCTTCTTCATTATAAAACGGAAACTGCTGATATTCGTAGCAGCAAATTCAACACACACACGCACACCCCTCACCCCCAAAATACTCCACTTTAGAATGAAGCAGAATTTGTTTGTTTGTTTGTTTGTTTTATTTAGGCATTTGATTTTAATACGCAAAACCTCCTGTTTTTTCTGAATTGCCTTCTAGCCAACATGATTCACAGGTGATTCATCACTTCAACAATTGTTGACAGACTTCTGCATAGTCAGTGTAGGATGGGATCTCATCATCTTCCACATAGTAACTGGGGAACAGAAGACTGGCAAAGTGGAGTAAATGGTTTCCCAGGAAGGAACTCCGGGCAGAAAGGATACTTAAGAAAGCTTTACAGTCATCTATGAAAATAATGCTCAGCTACAGAAAATAAGCAAATTTTTGCACCTCTTTGATGTGTATGTGTCACTTCCAAAAATCTGCTTATTTTCAGGATGGAAAAGCAAGAAGGATCATATAATTGCTTTCTCTGTGTACACTAAATTAAAATTTCAGAACAAACATCTCTGCCCTGAAGCAGGTTTTGAGTATAGTCAGAACTACTACAAGTGAACCAGAACTGCATGTGAAATGACAGAGTTAATTCAAGCTTATATGTTATTTCATGGCTATATAAAATTTTTGTTCATTCTGCTAGTAACTA
Organism: Falco rusticolus; assembly: GCF_015220075.1. Lineage (NCBI taxonomy): Eukaryota > Metazoa > Chordata > Aves > Falconiformes > Falconidae > Falco > Falco rusticolus. The sequence goes on along the minus strand of NC_051210.1, from coordinate 48,150,275 downwards.
GATGTGATATTTTGTGCTTAAGCCACAGAAGATAGCAACTAACTTCAAGGATTCAGCAGGGCACTATATTTATATAACTGCCTTTTATATCCTCCTATCCTGGCAATTGTAAAAGGCCATCTTTATTGTGCTATAATAGCACTTAATATTAAGGGCAGTATATATATTGCTAGATGCAACAGCATTATTTCCCTTGGAAATCATGTAGTTAACTAAGTCTAGTATGTAAATGTAATAGTATATTTAATCTATCCTATTTATATTTATTTAACCTATGCCCATTAAAATACTTTGCCATATTAATAAAATATTACCAAATAACATGAAAAATTAAAGGAGAAATCTGACTTACTTGAAAAATTATACTTTGAAAACATAGTACTGAATTACTGTGTTCACATAATAAACCCGCTCAGCACACTTAGTGAAATAATTGCACATGGCAGAACTAAAAATTGTATGATGGAAAGCCTGAATAAATATTACTGTAATGCTTCTGTTTAAAGCTTGGCTATTTAATTTGGGTTTTATAAAGGAGTTTAGTTCCTGTAATACTTTATAAGAATGCAGCTATTAATTTGGATGTAATATGATATGAAATAATGACCTTAAAATACAAATAAAACCAAAATATGTTCCTCAAACAGAAGGAGATGCCACTTCCTTGAATACCCATATTTGCACATGAGAATATTTAGGTAACTCTTCTAAAAGCTGAAAATTTTTCAACCTCTTACTCTTCCCTTGCCCTAACACATGCATATGCTCACACGCACATACACACGCTGCTTATCCATGGTTTTGCAAAGAGATAGCAAAGCAAAAACAAACTCACAAACCATAAACCCCCATTTAGTTCTAATGACTTAATTTTTTCTAATGTTATTAATTCAAAACTTCAAAACCAGTAATGCTAAAGCATGCAAGGACCTCCTTATGCTTAACTAAATATAAGGTACTTAGATTAAGTCAGAGTGACATTGAGAAAATGTACCTTAAAACAGTACTAAAAGATAGAGACATCATCATTTCTGTAATTCCCCCTTCGTTAATAACCCCACTCCCCACCCCACCCCCAACCTAGATTTCCTATTTCAAAGTGAGTATTCAACACACCGTTCTGAGTCACATCACTGGGATCAGGCAAGCATGAAGCTGTGGAAACCAGATACCATTATAAACTTCAAACATAGCTTGGGTTCCTTAAAGAGTCTGGGTGGCTGAAGACACCTTAAACCCATTGTACCTTGGCATTATGCCTTGTGTAGCAGATATCTTAAACTCCTCCACAGCCATTTATGCAGCGTAATCCAAGGGTGCTCACGATTCAAGAGTAATCACAATGAAGGCCAGGAAACTGACTTAGAAACCTTCCTATCTCCCCAAAAAACCTCATTCCATTTCCCCTCAAACTTCTGGTAAGGCAGAAGTTTAAACTTTTGAAGTGGCATTTATGAAAGTTCAAGCAGATGTAGCTCTGGGAAGAACTGCACGTGTGACATGAAATTGCAGAAGAGAACACTCCTTCCTCCACTGGCCAAATGTTCTTCTCTCCTGTTATCCACAGTCCACTTTTTCAGAGGCCTTGACTCTCAGACAAAAAAACCAAACAAACAAAAAAAAAAAAGGGCAAAAAAAAGCACACAGTTTTTATCAAGAAAAACTAAGACTAAAATATTCCTTTTTTTTTTTCTTTTCCTCCTCCCCACGTGCCAGAAGGGAGCAAAAGTTCAACCCCTGCAGCTCAGAGATTAGGTGTTGCAAGGCTTCACTGTGTAGCAGTGTCTACCCCTTTTCTTCCAATTCTTCTGGTTTGTTTTTTGAAGAAGGAGGTTAGTTGCTAGAAAAAAAGCTTTTTTTTGATGATGGAATCTAGTCATTTGTTCACAGCATTCCTATGGAGTTATTTCAATGTATAATTCATTTCTTTTTAATCTTTGACTGAAAATTGCTTTAAGCAAGAATAGCAGCTAAATCCCTGCTTAAAATTTACATTTATAGTTTTGGGAAAAAAGCATTGCCAATTTACTTCTTTCACTACTTCTGCCTTTAGATTCTTTTGCCAGCAATAGCACTGCAATGTGACAATGTGACACTGTGGCACGACAACTTAAATATCTGGCTAAGCCAGAGACATGATGTCCTTCCCTTTCACCTTTCAAAATGCCAAAAAAAAATGTATCAAAGCTATTACAGAGTTGGGAAAGAAGCTAGAACAGCTCGTAGCAGTGAACAAGTTCTGTCTCTAGAGCGAGGGGAAGGAAGGAATTAAATCCCCAAGGGAGAAATCATGGCCCATGAACATTTCTTTACACAAATAATGATTTAGAATTTCTGTCTATTGTTCTTTTTCAGGGACTGGAGAAAGAGATCCTGATTTCATATTTCATGACTTTCACAATGGGCTTCAGATACAACTATATTAGCCATTGTGCAACGGCTTTCTGATCGTGCCTGCTCTGCTTCCTTCCTATAGGACCTTCCATGGGATCAGGCAAAGAGACATTTTGGTGACTCAGTCCCATCTGTAGCAACCTCCTAATATTGTTATTCCACCACTAGAATGTTGCATCACTGGTACAAATTGTTCATTAGTGTTATTTCACAAAAGGGATACAAAATGCACTAATGAAAACCACTGCATATTGATGCGTCTGAATACAAGAAAGCACAAATTGAGTTAAAATATGATCATTTCCAGCACTACCTGACACTGCACAGACCTAGCTTAGTCAGACAGGAAATCATTTCCACTCCTGTGGTTGTAACATGAAGGGCATCATATTCTTCCGCAAAGCCTAAGGCTTCAAGTAATCCTCAGCATGAATGCCTGGGTGCTAAAAAAGACATGCAAAGTGAGCAGAAAAGGGAGAGACCCTTTCATGTGGATACTCAAAAATTATTTCAGTTGTTGGCAAAAGTGGCATTTCACATTTTTACAAGAAAAAGTGAAACAGAGCATCAGCAGAGCTGTTAATGGGGAGCTCTGTAGTGAATAGGAGCTCACTATGCCCACCACAGAGAACGCAGGCACAAGGGGCTGCACTGCTAGGCAATCCTGTTCCTGTGGGATAGTACCACTTCATTTGCCAAGGGGGCCTCTGCAGCTGCAGAGAATTTTTTGTTTGATAGTACTGATATGTAAGTTAAAAGAACTGTCAGAGGACTAAACCACTTCAAAATGTACTTTGCTCATTTCACAATTGCAGCAGAATGTTAAATTACTCATAACATCGCACAATGCACTAACTGTATGCAACACATGTAAAAAGTACTGGTTTAGGAATTCTGGCTAGAGCAACCTGCTGTTAAGTCTTTCCTGAGAAGCAGGGAGACACAGCCAATTTTTTTGTGGATTAGCAATATGTGGATTATTGTGGGTATGCTGTGTTGTCATTTTTAAGTCATCAATTCAAATTCTTTTTAAACTAATCCCCTTGGTAAGGAGGTCCCAAAGAACATTTAATTTAAAAAGTCATAAATTAATCTTCAAAAATTAAATAGCTTACACAATTTGAGCAGCTGACTCATTTAGAATCAGTTTCTCATAATGGCATTAGAATATTTAATTAAGAATATTGTTTATAAAAGAAATTAAACCTTAATCAGCAGTATTGTTGCATCCTATTGTCTAATAGAACAGACTGTAATTTTATTAATAGAAGAATGTTTTATGGCAAGTGTTTCAATAGCAGGACCAAATTCATTACTTGCATAAATCTGCTAGAGACAGTGAACATAAATTGGAAGATCACACGAAGCATTCTGTGTCTTATTATGGCAAAATAATTTTACCTTGAATAAATCATTTTACTTAACACCTACAACATTCTATAGGTAAAAAGTGAGTATGCACACAGTAACATTAGATAACTGACAACTTTTCCCTTGCAATTTTGAGTTCACGAATTACAAGTGACAACTTAAAGATCAAGGAAATAAAATAAACATCATAGAATTAGATAAATCATAACAATAAATGCAATACAAACATAGCTTTTTCCCATCTTACAAATGAGTTCTACTTACAATTTGGACATACAGAAATTACTTATAAATACATATATACTGGTAATTGTTGTTGGAATTCAGAAAATACTCAGTTAAAAACATCAACACAAGTGAGCCAAGAACTCCTGGAGTTAAACATGTCATCCTGTTCCTTTCTTGGAACAGGAGAGTATTAATTTAAACGAACCTGCACAGAACTAATTTGCCAGCAGCTGTGTAGCAGAAAATGACCTTGTGAACTACTTGAGGCCTGATTTAACCATCCTATTTGAAATTAATGAGGAACCAAAAAAAATTCTGTTCATTTGGCTTCTCTTCTGCAGGCTTATCAGTCATCAAAAGTAATGTCACTCGCAGTAACCTCTGTTTCTACAGCTTCCCTTACCAACATGTCAACAGTTCTTGCTTAGCGGGACACTGATTGCATAGGAAAGGAGCTGCATTCCAATATACACGGAGCAAAAACACAGCAGGGGCTCTGTAGACTTGGGGACAGCTCCAAGAAAAGTGTTCAGGCCAGCGACCACATTTTAGGTACATGAACCTGGAACCAAATTCCCAAGTGAGGCCCACAGGCTTCCCATTCAGTGCATGAAACAAATGCCTCAAAATGGGGTCCCGCTCAGCCCAGGACCCTGAGCAGGGAACCTCCTGAGACAGAGAGCAGGACATGGTGAGGCTGGGGACACAGGCAGAGGAAGGTTTTGGAACCTCACCTCAGGTGGCAAGAAGGTGCACCTTTTTGCTTATGTGCTCCAGCTCATGGCTATCTCCTGAATGTCACAAATTGCTCTGAGAGCTGGGCAGGGATTGCTTCTGCCTGCTGAAAGGCCACTTCTATTGCTGCTGCCCATGTTTCAGTGCAGAAGTGCCCACACTGCGGTGAAGCCAGCCACATTAGAACTTAAAGGCACCACACAGCCACACTGCTGCTGCTGTAGAGGTCCCCAGGAAGAATATGTGTGCAGCCCCTGGACCTTGTGTTCACCTCACTCATTTTCCCCCTCCTCTGCCTCTGCCTCTCCCTTGCCCAGGAACAGAGCAATCCAGGTCCATGAATATGAAGAATTCAAAATTTGTTGAAATATTCTTCACAGATAAGCATTAAGACATCTGTCATGCTGGAGCCCTCCCTAGCAGGCGGGGGCTCCTGGCTACAAGCGTGTGTCACACTCCCCCATGCTTCATCCCTGGATTGGTAAATCGATGGCAGACCATCCCCCTGGGATGCATCTGCCTGGCCCCAAGTGTTTGAGCCCACAGCCCGCTTGTTAAAATCCTCTCCTTGGAGCCAAGAGAGACTGCGCTGATCTCCTGCAGGCCAAACTGAAGTTAGATCTCCCACTTACTTGTTATGAACGCTGAATTTCAACAGTGTTACAGAGCCACTTGGGCCGGAAGGAGCCTGGGGAGGTTTCTCGGTGAAGCCCATGCTCGAAGAAAGCACAACACTGAGTTCAGCCCCAGGTGCTCAGGCTGTGTCCAGTCAGATCTTAAAAACGTGTGAGAAGCCCAGCCCAGCCCTCTTGGGTGTGCATCAGCTGACCATTAGAAGTCTTCCATAAGGAGATGCCTCAGGCACTATGTCAGAGGATGGCTGAATTTCTGCACTGTGTCTACACTGATCTACAAGCTAGCTGCTCATCTATGGAACACTACCAACAGAGAAGAGTTACATAAGTTGTGCAGATCCACAGTTCATTAACACTGGTGTTAGGTCCTTCCAAGATTAGCAAACATTTTCAAAATCTTCAAAATGCTACACTTTTAGAACCTAATCCCCATGTGATGGGATGCAGCCATTTCTACCTGAACAACTCTCCTAACAACAGACACTTGAATTCAGAAATTCACTCTCGGCTAACATCACTTACCTAAGAATCACCAATGATATTAACGTTTTCAGAAAAATCAACTCACAAATACAAAGGAATCATAGTGCTGTTATTGGCTTATCTGATGGCTAAAATCAGCACAGTAACCACATGAGATGACAGATACTGTAATGCAGCAATGTAATAATTACAAATTTAATTGTTTCTGTTGAGAGGCTCGGTAGTTACTCAAGAGTTGTTACACTTTGTCAAAGATACACCCTTGCCAGTTAACACTGCTGTCAAATACAGACTTTATTCAAAAACCAAGTAACCACTCCTCACGGTGGCAACAATTCCATTCCAAGCTAAATATACACAATGCTGCCCATGTTCAGATACCAGGAACTCTGGCTGCAGGCTGTGTAACCGAGCTCCGCTAAACAGAACGGGGTATAACAGAGTTTATATTAACAGTGCTGCCAAATGCTAAGTCTGTGTAAGGCGAAGAGTGGTTCCTAAAGTAGGAAAACAGTAAAATGATACTACATCAAGTATTTCTGCTTCCTGCTGGATGCCTGGAAGATACGGCGTTTCTACAGGAAGACACGGGCGTGTCTGTCACAAGACAGCTTTGCTTTTGATCACCAGGACCCACTGACCTGCTCAGAACTGAATGTTCTGTGAAATATGATTTTCTCTCCCTTCACAGTGCTGAACTGTTTTATTAAGCAGCAGGTACCTGACAGATATGTGGGTACCTGCTGGTTAACAAAACAGTTCAGCTCTGAATTTCTAGCTGTCATGTAGATACTCACTTGAAGTAATTACTAGGATTTCTAAGGTTTCAATATCACAGAGAAAACATTATCTTTGGTGGCTACCTTCCTTAAAATTATTTGGCCATTATTCACCATTGTTTCACATATTATTGCAGAGAATAAGATGATGTAGGTTCTGAGGAGTGATTAAAACATCGGGGCTGGGCTGCGTCCTCAGACTTTGAGCAATGGCACTATGGAAGAACCACACACTACTCAGCAAAACTTGATCATAAAAGTACCTTTGACTCAGAAATAGGTTTACTCCATTTCTTTCTTGCTCCATAATTTGTTAGGTTTGCTCCCACAGCAATTTGCAGACTGTTCACGTGAGGTCAGAGGTTTCAGCTCCCTTGTCTAACTTTGCTTCTCTAAACACACAGCCTTAGTGACCTGCTTTTCAGAAGAACTTCTGCAAACATTAACCATTCATGCTTCCACACACTAATCAGCATTCCAGGAAATCTTTTATTTTGTTAATATGTAAAGGAAGTCCTGCTTCATTTATCATCGTGTTTACTAGGGAATGTGACTCTGAGGAAGTGCATGGGCTCCATGCCCTGGCTGTTCATTCACTCTTGATTTGATGACTCAAATACCTTCTCCATAGAAAATTGTTTTCTTGTGCCAGGAGAGGAGGATTCCTTATGGACTTTTAAAATAAAAGTTGTCTTCACTGTTATATTTCTCTTCATGCTGTTCCCGAGCTATCACACACAAGTCTTAATAGCCTCCTGTAAGAACCTAAAAAGATTAAAGTCTAGGAGGGACTGTGATAGGGTCACAAATGGAAGATTTTGTACTATTGCTCTGAATGTCTTTGTTTTCTTATCACTTTTGCATATGTGGAGGATGCATATGTGGAGGATGGCAGATCACTCTCTGCCTGTGAGGACACAAAGGTTATCTTCTACCCAGAGAACCATCAAATAGCCAGCTGGATTTGTAAGAATCTTCTTCCCAGGTATTTTGAGTGCTTCCATGAAAGAAGAAATAAATACATGACTCAGCAAAACTTAGGCCTTGTCCAAGAACGGATTTTCCCCAGACATTTTCAGTCAGGTATCACATAGTCTTAGCTCACCATTACTATCATCCATTGCCTTTATCTTAGACACAAAGACAAAACGCCAAAGTATCCTCACATGCACACTGCTTTTGGGAGGGCTTCTACAGCAAGAAGCCTCTTTACAGCAAGTTGTAATGAGTGACTTTACACTGCTTATCAGCATGCATCAAACTCCCTTTGGCTGTACAAGCCACCAGAGTAGAAGGAACTGGTCTTACAAACAAGTATGCCTAGTTGTAAAGTGCTCCTGCTTCACAGCCCATATTATGACAGTGCATGGTAGAACAGATACGTTTCTGCTCCTGTTGTTGAGTAACACCACCACACAGCCCTATTCAGTCCCACCATAATTTATGCAGAGTGCCTAGTTAATTGTGATTCAGTGAGGACTCCTACATATATCTCCTTGCAAGAAAAATTTAAATGTTACCACATCTGAACTTAGACAAGTACTTTAAAATTGCCCCTTGACTATTGAATGCAAAGAACACTGCAATGCCACAGCAGCTCCTGTAGATAACTGAAACCACTACAGTGCACTGAATATTTGTGTGACAGACATTACCAAACCACAGCTTTCACTGCCCTCTGCACCATGTCCTAGCGGTGAGGGAGTGTGCTGTGATTCCTATGGAAGTTTAAGCGTTGGTGTATCTTAAGAGGATTCATTATAAATACTTCTATGTTTAGCACATGAGCACAAAGCTATGAGTAGAAAAACCAGAAATAAGTACACTGTTGTGTGTGTCTATTTCAATCAAGCCCACAGCAGCCACTGCCAGTTCCTGCCTATTCCTATGCAACTCATTAAAATATGCGATTAACCCTTTTGCTTGACAGCTGCCATTCATCCTGTTTAACTCTTTGGTAAACTAGATCTATTTTTTTTAAGATTTAGGGCATTTTTCTAACATTGGAGCATGGTAGATAGAAAATGGCAATGCTACAATGCCTGCCAGCTGATTTTTCTACTCCCTCTCCCTATTCTTGATCATTTACAGTGCATTTGGCAGTCACTCATTAAATTGGTTTAATCCTTCCTACTCCTCCTGATGTGGTAACGTGCTTTCTGCTGGGGAAGGAAGGGGGTGGTAATCGAAATCCTTGTGACTCTGTGCTTTGGATTCTGAAGGTATTCACCAGTTTCTTGCAATAACTGAAATTCAGCCTGATTTAAGGCTTCATGGCAATGCCCTCCTAATACCTGCTACGGATTAGGCAAGAAACCATGTCCTACCTACCCATCATTGTTGCCAGCTAAAGGCTCCCAGACAGAGGTCAATCCCATATTAGTAACCTTGATCAGTCTTCTGAGGACTGTTCGTGCTGCTGTATGTAAGGAGTCTTGCTGGGATAGTGAACAAACCGGACCACAGAATGGTGGGTTGCAGGACCCCAGTGCACCTCACCTCATGTCTCACATACCTGCCCAGCTACTTGTCTCTTAAAAAAGATCTTCACATTTAGGGACTGTCAGACATGGTCCAGTAACTGGAAGGAAAGCAGCTGATGCTAGGGCTGTTTGTTTAGTTGATTATTTTGGTTTAGCCACCAAATCTAATGAAACAAAACAAAACAAAACAAGGTTTTCCTAGCAAATTTGCTGTGAAATTAGCCGTATATTGACTAAAACCCCATTCCTTACAGTGAGTAAAGAATTAAAAAAAAATATAAATTGTTCAGGTGCCTGAGATGGGGTGCATCTGTCTAAATATATCTGTCAGCCTCTCATTGAGTTCTATAGTTTCCCCCTCCACATAATAGAGAAAAAAAAAACATTTCCTTGGTGCAGTGCAGGAATTTTTGTCTTAGGACATCCACTGTAGATGCATCTACTTCTCTTTGTGAGCTACAGACCACAATGCTCATACTGGAGGAGTCTTATGCCAGACAAATCTCACCTTGCTTGATGTTCAAGCAAGCAGATCTGACCTTCTATGCATTTTTATTGCCCTCCAGACTGAAAATGCTGCTGTAACTGTAGGCAAATATAAGGGTGCCTTCTTTTCATCCTAAGAGAAAAAACGTCAAAAATCAGGCACACAGGATAAATGTGTTAAGGAAGAAACAGCTGGTAAAATCAAGGTGATAATAAACTTATTTTCATTTAACGAGAAAAAAAATACCAGTTGCTCAGAAACAGGCTCTATTAGTAGTTATTTAAGCAAAAAATGGGAGAGACAAATGAATTTGAATGCTGTTGAGAGTTTCTTGGAAGTCCAAGTTCTTGATGAGATGTATGGTAAATAGACTCATTCAGTTACTCCTAGTTAATACTTCAGAGATTGCTCACAGAGAAGGTGTGTGGCTTCCACAGTGACAAGTTAGTGTTGCCAGCTCATAATGGCAATCTAAAGCAATTAAACAACTCAGTTTTATCTTCTTTATGTTGTGCCTGAACAAAAGTTTGGCAGAGATTGGTATGTTTCTCAATATGACTTTAAAATTGTTTAAAGTAATTCCTAGAATGTAGTTAAAGAATTGTTTCAACTGTACCAAGGGGCAGGTACCAAGGTACAATTCTACAAGCCAAGTATTAAATTTGTTTTGGGTGTAAATATTTTTCAGATGGCTCATAGTTATCATTAAAACTGTATTTCCTTATGCCTCTTATGTGCTTTGATTTTTCACACAAGAGGATTCATAGGGATCAAGCAGCAATAAAATTGTATGCCAAAACTGCATGCAAAAAAGCAAGTTGTTACCAGAAAACGTGCCTGGGTATAGCTGCCTGTTTCTACTGGCAGATCACAAAGCTCCTACTGTGATGGACAATGCACCTACCCTGCTAAATAATGGCTACCAAAAGTTCTCAAAAACTTTCCCATTGTGTCAACAGTCTTTAAAAACTGAGTCTACAATTAAGAAAGCAAATTTCAGGTATGTTGATGCTAGGCTGCTTGGTTTTACATATAATCACACATAAAAAAAAAAAGTAGGTTTTGTCCCCATTAACCTTTCTTCTTCGTGACCTCAAGAATACATGACCAGGCTCACGCACCAACAGAAATCAGAGAGATGACAGGATTTCTGTAATGTACACCAACCCTGCAGAACTTGGCATTAGAGGTGGTTTAGGACACCTTGCTTTCTGTTCTCCTGTACTGAATCTTTTCTGGCAGCTCTGCACTGCTCAGCGTTTTCTACAGCAAGAGGAAGCCATGGGGATGTCTCATGCAAGACAGCTAGACTGATTAAGGAATGGGTTCAAGCTATTAAAAACTGGCATATCTCAAGTGTTTTCAAAAACATCTTTTACTTTGTAGCACTGTAAGAAAAGTGGCCCCATTGCCCACTCATTCCATCTACACCAGAAGGCCACATTACTCCTTTGACTTATGGCATGCTCTTCATGGACATCTGTCCTGGTTTCAGATGGGATAGAGTTAATTTTCTTCTCAGTAGCTGGTGCTGTGCTGTGTTTGGGATTTGGTGTGAGAACAATGTTCATGGCACATGGATGTTTTTAGTTGTTACTGGGTAATGTTTGTAGTAAGTCAACAACTTTTCAGTTTCTTAGGCCCTGCCAGCTGGAGGGCTGGAGGGGTATGGGACATTGGGAGGGGGCACAGCCAGGACAGCTGACCCCAAAGGGCCAAAGGGATATTCCATACCATATGACATCATGCTGAATATATAAACTGGGGGAAGAAGGAGGAAGGGGGGGACATTATGGCATTTGTCTTCCCGAGCAGCCGTTATGCGTGATTTGAGCCCAGTTCCTCTGGATCTCCAGAGGCTGAGCACCTCCCTGACCACGTAGTGAATGAATTCCTTGCTTTGCTTTGCTTGCATGCACAGCTTTTGCCTTCCTTATTAAATTGGTCTTATCTCAACCCCTGAATTTTACATTCCTTTCTGATCCTCCTCCCCATCCCTCTGGGTAACAGGGGAGTGAGTGAGCCATTGCATGGTGCTTGGTTGCCAGCTAGGGTTAAACCACAACAACATCAGCTAATGAGCTCTTTTATCTCCTCTCCATATGCCCATTTTTTTTGTGTCTTCTCTAAAGTATCTTAAATAGGCAGCAGGGAGTCCAGAAAATCAATGTTAAAGCAACTCTCCCTATCACTCCCTCAAATCTAGTGCTGTGCAGAGCAAGGTTTCCCTTTCTGCAGAGAATTCTGCCTGATGCCCAATTAGCTACCTTGATGCCAGGACTATGTATGTGACTCAGCTTAATTTAATTTCTTTCTGCCTTTTCATTTAATGTATGAAACAAATATGAGCGGGGTCTGTATAAAATTATTGGCTATCTGAGATAACCCACAGAAAATTAATAATCAGATACGAAAATAACAACCTAAAATATTGCCAGTTTTCAGTCTCAGGAAAGAAGCTGAACTCCTGAATTTGCCTACAGGAAAGAAAAATAGTTGCCTGTTTACCATTCCAGGTGTTCAGGGTAGTAAGCAGACCAAAGCATGTCCCAGGAGGACAGCCTGAGAGCCGGAGCTGGTCAGTCCAGAGGAGAACAGGCTCAGTGAGAGCTTATGCATGTGTGTAAATACCTGACAGGAGGGTGTAAAGGGGCCAGACACTTCTCAGTGGTCCAGAGAAAGGACAGAAAGCAATGGCATAGACAGAAATATGAAAAAAAATTTATTAAGCAGTGGAAGAAAATATTTCTTTACTGTGAGGGTTGTCAAACAGGTTTCCTGGGGGCAGCATGGAGTCTCCCTCCTTGGAGATATCCAAATTCGACCAGGTATGGCCCTGATTAACCTGTGGTAGCTGAGCCTGCCTGACAATCTCCAGAGGTCAGCCCTGATGTGATGCTAAATGCAGAACCTCATTAGCAATACTTTAATGAAAGCTGTTTATTTCAATGAGCTTGCTTACATTCTCTGTGCTCAGAGGAACAACATATACAATCAAGTTCCTTCAATAAAAAAGAAAGCTAAAAACTGAAATGATAATCGTCTTGTCATTCAAGCTCACAAAATACAACACAGGCATCTGACTTCCGGAATTTAAGATCCTGAATTGCAAAATACATTTGTTGGTGTGTGCCTTGCAGTATTTCTTTTTACTACTGCCAGAAACTAAAATCATAGCATTTGTGAGTATAGTCTGACTGTTAAAGGTACTCATTTATTTGTATATTTATGTTTGCATCTGCAACTTCGGTGACTTACTGAAAATTATCCCACATACATCTGGGCCTTTATGTCAGCTTATTAGTTGTATGTGATGTACACGATGACTGATCTGTGCTGGGATTTATTACCTTCTGGCCTAAAGACTGGATAACTATCTACATCAGGGATCCTCAATCTTTTTAACCAGGGGGCCGGCGCACGGATGCAGTGGCAGGCAGCCATCTGCGGCTGCTTGGTTTCCTCCCCCAACCCCCGGCAGCCGGGGGGGGGGGGTCTGTAAATACCGGGGGCCGGACTGAGGAGCCTGGGGGGCCGTATCTGGCCCGTGTGCCATAGTTTGAGGACCCCTGATCTACATAGTCAGAAGGTTTTTTCTTATTACAAGTCACTATAATTACTAGGAAGGAAATGTGATACCATATTTTACTGTAACTACAGTGCACCTGAACTAATTTTCTGTTACTTAGGTCTCAAACAAAAACTATTGCATCTACTTCCCCCCACCCTCCTAAAACCAAGGCGTAGAAAATGGGAATTTTATTTAGAAAATATTGTTTAAGATGATCTTTCATTATCTCAGCTGTTGTTGAGCCAGGCACATTATCAGGTTTCTTGTCTTCCCTGAGTAGGGCCAGGCAAGACACAAAGACAGATTTCCAAGCCATTCACCTGCAAAGCTAGGAGCCTGTATCTATATTTCACGGCTGCTCTTTTCAGCTGAGAAGTTGAACAGCATCTTAAACCCCATTAGCTAAGGATCAAGCAAGTGACTGTGTGCCATGGCGTGCAGCAGTGTGGAGAATCTGCTGCTCCCACAAGAGATCAAGCCCTATGACAAACGTCATGATGAAACAGCTCTAATCAACAACAGCAAGGCTGGCCTGTTACAAGAAGTGTCATTCCACTTGGTGCAGAAACAGTGGTTTAGTACTAATCTGATTTCATCATCAAACAGCCTGGGTATCACAGTTCTCAGCTGCATATGCCTATCAGGATATGTAAAAATTGTCCTGTTTTTTCCAGTATCAGTATCACCAGAGAAACAAACACCCTCCAGTGTTTTACACCCATGCTGAAACAGCACACCCTCAGCTATCTCCTGTGTGCTGACACAATATCCTCTCTTGGTAACTGTGAACTCTGAGGGAGTTTGAGACTAAAAAGTTAAGTTTAAAAGCTTTTTGTGTTCGTAAGTGAAATGCCTTACACTGAATCACACGTTCTCACTCCACAATCTGAAAGGAGGTCACCAGATGGCACTATTACACATTGTCTTTTTGATTTCAGTCTCAATACACACAAAAAGTTTTTAATTGTGGAGAACTGTAGTACTGTTACTGTTGCACTGTATTTATTTGGGGGCAAGTGTGATGAGCAGCATCTCTCTTTTAATCTCTGAAACCTTAACAAACGCTTCCAGAGGTGTCCTCTGAGAACCAGATGCTCTTTCACAGATTTAAATACTGGCATAAAAAAGGAAAGGGGCTGTTCTGTTATTTATGACTCTCTCTGCTCAAGGACTAGCATGTATCTCTGTAATGGGAACACTTCACAGCAGGAATGCACACACATTTGGCTATGCTGACTTCTCCTTTTTGGTAAGCAGAAACCCTCTGCTGCCATTATACAGAGACTAAATGCCCTAGGCATACTGTAAATACGTACTTTTGTCAGTTGTGCCAGCATAACCAAGCTGCATCTTGGACCCAATTAAAATGCATCTGCACACCTATTAGCAAAACACTGAATGTATGACAGTGAAAGCTGACATTTGAACCTCTCTCTTGATTGTCCTCAGCTCTTCTTTTAACAACATGAGCAGAAATACTAACCCTAAGACTCCTAACTGACATGACAGTTAAAAATGGCCTGAGAAACTCTTGATACGTGTATTTTATCATATCAAACCATTGCTCATTTCTATGGCTACTACGTTATGGTCCACTCATATGTGAGTCATGACTAACTCCACAGCATGTTAGAGGAGTAATTTAGTGAATTACTAATGTGATTCTAGTGAATTTAGAGAATCTAGTGAATACACTAGTAATTTAGTGAATTACTAATGTGAACCATTACTAGTGAATTTAGAGAACAGAGATTTAGACTTGGTAATGCTTAAAAGTTGCAGAGTTCTTTTAGCTTGGTTCAGATATAGTTTTGTCAAAACCTTATCTAAGCTCCTTATCATTTTTTCCTGACTCATAGGACAAAGAAATAGACTCTGTAAGTTATTATTTTGCTTTCCACATATCCCCTTATACACATTTTTTTGGTGAACTATATCTCACACTCCAACAAACTCAGTAACTGGTGAAACAATGAAAAAATATCAGGCCATGAACTTTGAAGCATGTGATGGGAAATAGCCAACTGTCACAAAAACTCCTGAATCACACGTGGTTGACTGGATCTGCCTCTGACAAAACATAGTCACTCCTCCTATATCTTGACTGGGGTTTATGTGATAGCAGCATTAATAAAAGAAGTTTACATCATGACAAGTATATCATTGGTATACATGCTGCATTGGAGACACTAGCAACCTTCGTAAAGAAAAAGATTGGAAAACATCAGAAACATGACTGTTTCTGCTGATAAGAAGCCTACTTCTTCAGAATTGCATCTGATCTTACCTTCTAATCCCAGTTAAACTTCTCCTAAGTTACAGTTTGGAGGGTTCATGCTGGACATAAAATACCCAAGTGAAACTAACCAAAACTAACAGGCCCAGGGGAGCACTGCCAGCTGTCACTACACACAGTTCAATCATATAAAAAACATTTTTCCTCTATTTCTTTTTTAAGCTTTTACACATTTTATGAGGAATAAATTCACCCACTAGACATACAACTTTGTCTACAGTAGCACCATATTTTGGAAGTACATTGAACAAAGCAGCAGAACTTTTCACACGAAATGGTGCTGCATTTTACCAAAAGTAAAATTCATGGACACAGATCTTCTGTATATATTTCTGCTCTTAGAAATTAGCAGTTCTGCTTGACACTGAGCTTTATGTTCATCTCATGTAGCTTCATGAACTTAAGTAAGTTTCTTACAATTAGGAGCACAGCACATACTCTATGGTGATCTGTTTTTCTCAAGCCTGGAAGAACTAGATTTTCAACAAATTCTCCTTGCTAGAGGAGTTAATACTGGGCAGTGGCGCTTCCTTCCAATAAAAAAGGTCAGCTGGGTACAGGATGGCACCAAGAGTCAGAAAATCCTTCTCTTTTCCATAGCATTTGCTGCCAAGCAGCATCTTAATGGTCATCACTTTCTGCACGGAGTATCTGCAATTACATGAAGTTCTTCTAACACTCTGAATCTGTCCAAAACCCATTAAAACCAACCATGGTGATATCCATCTACTGCAAAAAGAAAGCCAGTTCCATGCGGCAGGTCAGCTCTCTGCAATGGACAATCCCTGGCTGACATTTGGAGCTGAAAGAACAGATTCTTCTGTTCTGGATGTCAGGAAGCACTTTGCTATGTGGTCTTTCACAGACTGCCAGAAAGCATTTCTTGGCCCGCTGGGAGACAGTGATGCAGCCGCCTCATCCCCTGACAGCACGTGGCAAACCTGACATGTCAGAACAAAAATGTCAATGTATTAGGAAAACAGGGAAGACATGGCTCCTTGTCCCAGACCTGCTGGTTTTCCTTACTCTCACACTAAAGAGGCTTAGTGAACAAATTGCAACCAGTGTTGGCCCTAGAAGAGGTCAGGGAGCACTGGCTGAGGCTTGGCATGGGCCAGTCCTCTGCCCCTCATCTCCTACACTAGGAAGAATATACTTGTGTCTGCAGGGTGTCCAGCAAAGGAAGGATTGTAAATTTCAGGTTTTCCATAGCAAATGGGCAGTGCTATGCATGGTACAAAACCTGTGGTTCATATGAAGTAACACATGCATGAGAATGCGGTATGACATCAAATCCTTAATGTAGCGGGAGGAATTTTTCCTTTTAAAACACATCTGTTCCTCATTACCGATTTCCTATCCTTATGCCTTACTCTTTTATCCTTACGCTTATACAAGATGACACTATAATCACTGCTTTGACGATTTACTGATGATATCAAACAAGGGGGGTGGTCAGAAGACACTGCAACAGGAATAAACAGACAGTGCTCTACATTTCATGAGTGAAATGCCACTGTCTTCTTGCTACACAGAGATGTTGTAGCGCAATTTTAATGGGGTGACGTTGAAAAACATCCAGGTTTTCTTTGATGAAATAATAAGGCAGGCACATGATTTTCCAAGTCTGAGGGAATCTGAGACATAGTGAAAGAAATTATTTGCCCAAAGTCAACAAGAAGTCTCAATGAGCCACGGCTGCAACCCAATTTTCTTTTGTTCAGGGACTGTGTGCACACATGCTTCCTCATGGCAGGCTCTTTTCCCTCACTATATTGTAAAATATTTGAAAACAACAATTAGCACATAATTGTGAAGAACAAACTTCCAAAGGCAGTGAAAAGCAGATGGAGCAAGAACAATGTAATGTGAATTTTCATAATTAACCACTCATTTTTCCTTTGGAACTGGAGTTGCAGAATCCTAACAACAGTTTCCTCATTATTTTAGGAGCTGTATATAATTTAATTTATTCATTGTAAATGCTCAGTCACCCACATTGAAGGGTAACGAAAATTAAATTAATTAAAGAATTAGTTAATTATTTAACCAGTATGTATTTTGCTGAAAGTTAAACTGTATCTCCTTTTACATAAAAAAAATAAAAAAAAAAAATCCAGAAAAATCTGCTATGAATCATGTATGTTAACAGTCTCTGTGGCTGTAGTGCCAGTGGCTTCTCTATAAATAACAGTAAGACTCACTTTATAGCTTATTTGCCTCTTTGGAAGCACATGTCCTGTCTACACACTGACCTGAATACCAAGGGAACAAATGAAATGTTCACAGACGATTAATACCTAAGTAAGTATTTTATTTTTCTTAGTGGCAAAGAAAAACAGTAATGTTGAATCACCCCTATTTCAAAGCTGACCCTGTGCAAAATGACATCAGGTTGTCACCCTTACCACAACCCGATGCAATTTCAGGTGTTAGAAAAGGCACCACCATGATAACGTATTCAGGCTATTGCAATAAAAGCACAGCAGATGGCTCTTCAGATTTTACCAACCTACTGCTGTAGGTGACGGCCCAGATTAATTTTGCCCAATTTCAGGTCAGGAAAAGATTAATCCTTGTAATAAAGATCCAAGTCACACTATTGGTGGGGTATTAGTCGATAGCTGGCTGAGTATGAGCCAGCAGTATGACCAGGTGACCAAGAAGGCCAAGAGCATCCTTGCTTGAAATAGTGTGGCCAGCAGGACTGGGGAAGTGATTGTGCCCCTGTGTTTCTATAAATACATTACCAACAAAAAGCAGAAGGAAGGCTAAGGGCAATCTCTGTCCTTTATTGCATGCGAGCGGTAAAACAGTGACAAAGGATGAAGAAAGACTGAGGCCTTCTTGCCTCACTCTTTAATAGTAAGACCCGTTGTTCTCAGGCTACCCAGCCCCCTGACCTGGAAGACCGGGATGGGGAGCTGAACGAAGCCCCATAATCCAAGGGGAAACGGTTAACAACCTGCAGGCTACACCACTCAGACACACACAAGGATCCACTCAAGGGTACTGAGGGAGCTGGCAGAAGTGTTCACCAAGCCACTTGCAATCACTTATCAGCAGTCCTGGCTAACTGGGGAGGTCCCAGTTGACTGGAGGTTAGCCAGTCTGATGCCCATCTACAAGACGGGCTGCAAGGAGGATCTGGGGAGCTACAGGCCTGTCAGCCTGGCACTGGTGCCGGGGAAGGTTATGGAGCAGATCATCCTGAGTGCTGTCACGTGGCGCATACAGGACAGCCAGGTGGTCTGGCTGAGTCAGCATGGTCCTGCTTGACTAACCTGCTCTCCTTCTATGACAAGATGACGTGCTTAGTGGATGAGGGAAGGGCTGTGGACGTGGTCTGCCGAGACTTCAGTAAAGCCTTTGACACCATTTCCCACAACATCGTCATAGAGAAACTGGCTTCTCATGGCTTGGATGGCTGTGCTGTTCACCGAGTGGAAAACTGACCGAATGGCTGGGCTGAAAGGGTTGTGGTGAGTGGAGTTAAATGCTGTTGGTGGCCAGTCACAAGTGGAGTTCCTCAGGGCTTAGTATTGGGGCTGGTTCTGTTTAATGTCTTTATCAACAGTCTGGACAAGGGGACTGAGTGCACCCTCAGTAAGTTTGCAGGTGACACCAGGCTGGGGGGAGTGTTGCTGTCCTTAGGGCAGGCAGGCTGTGCAGAGGGACCTGGGCAGGCTGGAGCGATGGGCCGAGGCCATTCCTGGGAGGTTCAACAGGGCTCAGTGCCGGGTCCTGCCCTTGGGTCACAGCAGCCCCACACAGCGCTACAGGCTGGGGCAGAGCGGCTGGAAAGGGCCTGGTGGGAAAGGGCCTGGGGGTGCTGGTCCACAGCCGGCTGAGCGCGAGCCAGCAGTGTGCCCAGGTGGCCAAGGCGGCCAGCAGCACCCTGGCTGGTACCAGACACAGTGTGGCCAGCAGGACCAGGGCAGCGATGGTCCCCCTGTCCTGGGCACTGGTGAGGCCGCACCTCGAACGCTGTGTTCAGGTTTGGGCCCCTCGCTGCAAGAGGGCCATGGAGGTGCTGGAGCGTGGCCAGAGAAGGGCAATGGAGCTGTGCAAGGGTCTAGAGAACAAGTCTTATGAGGAGCAGCTGAGGGAACCGGGGCTGTTTAGCCTGGAGAAGAGGAGGCTCAGGGGAGACCTTATCACACCCTGCAGCTACCTGAAAGGAGGTTGTAGGCCTGTAGAATGAGTGTCCATCTCTTCTCCCAAGTAACAAGTGATTGGACAAGAGGAAACAGCCTCAAGCTGTGCCACGGGATGTTTAGAATGGATGTTAGGAAAAAATTCTCCATTGAATGGGTTGTCAAGCATTGGAACAGGCTGCCCAGGGAGGTGGTTGAGTTACCATCCCTGGAGGTATTTGAAAGATACGTGGACATGGCACTTAGGGACTTGCTTTAGTGGTGAACTTGGCCGTGCTAGGTTAATGGTTGAACTTTATGATCTTAAAGGTATTTTCCAACCTAAATGATTATATGATTCTACAAAAATGCCTATTTCTCTCTACTGATCACAGAAGTAACCTGAAGTGCTATATTCAATAGGTCAGGGACCACTGCTAAACACATGATTCTCGGGCCAAGAGTTTGACTCTACAATTATCTGTCTTGAACTTCTCAATGGCAATTCTGAATGCAGATCAACAAATATGAAAATTAGTTAGTCTGCCTTTTTATTTTTGCATACTATTTTTCCAAAGGAAGACCAGTTTATTTACAGCCACTGTATCACTCACAAAAATGTGCCTGTATGTGTACCAATTAAATAATTGTAGTGCAGTAGCTTTTCCTGTGTTTCAGAAAGTAATTTACCAACTTTACTCATATCCAGTATTCCCTTTAAAGAGATGGACCCCTAAAAATGATGAAAGCAGCAGTGATTTCCAGGGATGAAGTGTCTCAGAAAAGACTATTATGGGCACACCATATAGTAATTGCTTTGAAATTTATTGATAATCCAAAACCTACCCATATGACAGGACAGATCAGGCTGTGAAACAACGACTGGCCTTTTCCAATTTAAGACCAAGGGCACAGAATGCTGATAAAGCCTGTTTTGCTTGCTCTGAGTCCAAAAGAAATTGCTTTGTTTGTTTGCTAGTGGTGATTTAATATGGAAGGAGAGCAGCTCAGAGGCTTGGAATTGTACAGAGGCACAGAGAAATCAGCAAGATCATAATTCTCAATGCCCTGACTTGTGAGCCTAATTTCACTTTCATCAAAATCAACAGCAAAACTTGCCATCAACTTCAAATACCTTATATTCAGTGTTCTCCTTTCCATCACAAAACCAAAAAAAAACCCCCAAAAAAGAAACAAAAAAAAATATTTTTGGAATCATAAATATCTACACCTTCAGGTTTGTTCAAGTCCAATTTCATTTTTCCCCCCTACTATTTCTCCTAATATTTTTAAGGACGGACAACAATGTTAATGATGGGAAGAATTCTTAAGCAGGAAATATACTAACATTTAAAACTTTGGCAAAAAATGGATGCTAATAAGATTATGCTTGTTAAATGCCTCAAAGGTAACATGCCACTAAATAAAAGTCTCTTATATGGTATCTGGTTTGCCAGTTTCCACCAAGCCTCACCACTGCTTTATCTACGACTTTTCTCTCAGATGCCACATGTCCTGCCTTGCCTCAAGACCCCTCTGCTGTTGCTATGCTGACAATTGTTTTTCTTGCACACAATAATCCAACCAAGCAAGCAGAAATAAACCTTCCTATAGCACAATGTACAACATTCTACAAGGCTTGAAAGCCATAGGTTTCTAAGAAGATTAAATGAAAGAGAAAAGCACGTCTTGACCCTTAAATCCAAAACCAAGGCACGACTTTACAGTTCAGTTCATGCCTGTTAGTCAGCCTAGTGCTCTTAAGACGACAGTCTGCATTTCTTTATGCATGTCCATGTGTGAGATTATGAATCAACATTTATTTCCCACAGCCCTTACTGTGAAAGAAGAGGTTGCACGCGTTTTGGATACTAAATATATAGGCTATATTTTACATTCTAAATACCCCTTCCACAATTACGCACAAGCAACAAAGGACAATGGAAGTTAACCAAATAATTAGTAATTTCAATACTAATGTATTTTAAATACTGATTTTCAATATTTATATTTGCACATATTTACTAATATATTTGCAAATGTATGTGCTAACATATTTGCAAATACTTACGGAATGTGTCTGGCCACTTTGCTTAAGATGACTTATGCTTTCTGGGTAGATACTTTAAGTGATGAAAGCAATAGTTGAAATTCACATCCCAACTTACTGCACAGTTTCTTGCTTACATAACAAATTTTTAGTTACTGTCATTCCAGCTGTTGGCCTTTGAATAAGAAATCGCCTTTCCGCTGCATGAAATGTCATGTAGTAAAGAATAGTGCCCTGGGCCATTCCCATGATAGAAACAAGTCCCAATTACCTCACTGGAAAGCAAGAAATCATGCCCCTCCAGTGATGCAGGCCTCCTGTTTCTATCCCTGTATAGGCACAGGATAGCAGGAATTACTAGTATGACACATTACGGTATAATAAAATATGTCAATATCTCAGTACGTCATGTCCTTGGCCTGAGGCAGGAGTGATTTGTTGCTTGGAAGGCATCCAAATTTAAGGAGAAAACAGACATATTTCTCTGAAAAGCTAATCTGGAGAAGAACTATGAGAAATGGGTTGCTCAGAATTTTTAAATATGTGAATAGATCTTATAGAAATGGGTTACAAGGCAGAGGACAGGTGAAATGATGTAGGAAGCATGCAAGTTACTATCCTATGCATCTGCACTGTATATCATTGACCTTTTATATGGACTACATGGCATCTTTCACTCATGATGAGTGCATGCATGCATGCGTATAAACAGGTATGTCTATACACACACAGAGAAATGGTAAATGGGTCCAGTACAGACTGAAAACAAGACAATTAAAAGTTTAGAAAATTACTTCATTATAATGTGTATAGTAGGATTCTGAGTGGCAGCAAGTAGTGATTTTATCTCAGAAACTCAGAAAAACCAATGCCAATATTCCTCCAAAATTTAGTCCATGGTCATTCTCTGACTATATTTTAGAGGAATGTTGCCACTGGTTTTGAGTGAGAGGAGACTCAGGTACTGCCTATGACTTCTGTGAAGAAATCAGCATTGCTGTGCCTGCTTGAAAGACACATAAGAGTCAAAAAATCACTCTGAACTGGAAAACTTGACTGTTTTTCATGGTTTTCAGTATAGAGGAAATAATGATCACTTCTTAATCCAAACTCTGCAGAGTATTTCATAATTATTTGTCACAGCAGCATTTAAAAATCCAGCCAAGATAAAGCCTTCAAATAGGATATGTCTCTGCCCAGAAACATTCTAAATAAAACCAAACTGTAGTAAGTAAACACAACAAATATTAAGAGTAAAGCAGAAAAATAGGAATATTTAAATAGCAATAAAATATAGAAACAAAAAATAGCTGCTAGACAACAATGAAGCTTTTAAATTACTTCAGATGACTGCTTTAGAAGTATGTAAATAACTTAACAATAAAAACTATTTTTAACTGCTCCTCGATAGCGCAATTTCTGGAGTTCCAAGACCTGGGGTTTTTTTCCCCACTAAAACAAATGATTGCCATAAATTTTAGCTGAACGATAATTTGGCAATTGTGTCTGTTAGCAATAAAAGGGATTTAATTAGCAATTTCATAAAAGCTTGCATCACAAATCAAACAACAGAATTAGTATCTGATTAATCCCCAAAGAGGTGCTCATCCTCTAGCGTTACAAACCCTGCAAACTTCAGCCTTGTCCCTTAGGCAAAAATCTATGTAACGCAAAAATCAAATGAAGCCCTGAAGGTCACCAGCCACAGTAACAGCAGACATGGCTTTTCCTTAGTGCTCTATATCTGCTAGAGCTGTTTTACAGAAATGTGAGAAGGTGAAAAGTTTACACTAGCTGGTTATGCAATAAATGTCACTGGTATTACCACTGACTTTAGACTAGACTCCTGGCAGTAAGCAGTTAAGAGGTGATAAAGCAGGATTAATTCCTGAGGAAAATTTATGATTAATTTGTTGGTGTAGTACACAGTACAAATTCCCTGCTATCTCTGTTCTTCCTCAAACAAGAAATTATTTTGCACCAATTTATTCATCCCTCAAGTGCAGCACTTCATAGTGGTGTTAATATCATTGCACACATACCTTTAAGCCTATTCTCACACACTCACCTTGAAAGAAGTCATCAAAGATCATTACTATTTAAGGCTGTTCATGTAAATGAATACAACTTCAATGATACAGAAGGCAGTGGAATAGCAACGTAATAGTGCAAAACACAGTAACTGAGCAGTAACTAGTCTTTCAACTGCCTTGATGAAATTGTATCTGACAGGGACAGTAAAATTACGCAAAGCGTGCCACTAAGGTAAAGCAGTAGTTATACCACCAGATAAAGCTGCTTTGGAGGCAACGTGAGCCCTGACCCCTCCAGCTGCAGAAACAGTACAAAATCAACACTTAGAACTCTCATTGCCCTCCCAAGCCATGAGACTCAATTCCTCTGCCAGCAAGGCAATGGCTGTTTCTCCAAGACTGCATTTTTTTCATTTCCTCTTTTCAGATAGGAACACACTTAAGCCAACAAACCACCAGTGACAGCAAATAGCAACTCTATTTCCTCAGTACTGCCTGCAAAATAAAGAAATACATGGTAATGTACTACAGTATGTTTTCTGTCGGATGTAACAGCTTTGCTAAAAGTACGCCCTAAGGCTACTCTAACTTTGGATTTGCAGTTTGCCTGCAAGTGACCTGTGCTAAGAATACAATTGCAAGAATTTCACATGCATAAATTTACAACAAAACCAAACTAAACCCAAACAATCTGATCTTCCTGTTTTCCCAAAAAGCAAAATAGAGCACTAACACTACTCTTTTGACTTAGGTCCTGTTATACAAAAGATGCTGCCTTCTCCTAGATGCATCATTGACTAATACTCACAAATATCTATTGCTGGATCATATGAGAAATAAACTATTTATTTAAATTACCTCCTGGACATCTACTTGTAATAAATAATCAGCAGCTCAGTGACAGCTTGGATGATGAGGAAAAGACTGATGGTATGCTAACTATATAGAAGGGTAAGCATGTATCAATGTGCATAAAATTATATACATGATGAATCATACTCCTTTTACTAGGTACTTTGAACAGCATTTATCTTTTTCCACCACGAGCTACTGAGAAGAGGAACTGTGATTTCATACAACTATCTAAGCACCTAGTGTGACAAGAGACTGGATTATCATCTTGGTACTTTGGTATGAAAATTAATAATAGTTAACATTTGTGCCTGTGTTAGAACAATATGGACACAAGAGTGTTCTGTAAGAAGGAGTTCTTATTGACAGCCCAAATTTCCAGAATTTCGAAATGCACAGCTATGTATTACTAAGGCATTTGGATTGTGCTGATAAAGGAAGATAGTTATTTTCAAGAGAAGTACTTAAAGAGGGTTTATGGATTAAAATCACGAAACCAGTCACCTTTTTTTTTCTAAACCACCTGTATCTCACCTTAGATGCAGAACAAATGATCTGTGCCTAATAAACTCATCACAATTATCTGATTTCGTTCTATCTTGTCATTGTAGGTTCTAAAAAAGTTGCCAGTGCCAAGAAAGAATTTGAATCTCTGGTTTGTGCCAATAGAACTCTTACTGCTGCACAGATTAATGGAAGCAGCCATTAAGTTAAACAACAAAAAGTGATACTTAAATAAGAGCTGGCTGAAATACAATGGAATATGGCTAATACAGGTTAAGGTAAAGGAAGCACCATGCTTTATTCTACAGAATTAGTAACACAACACTAGTCATTTGCAGGTTAGGGAAAACATTGTAGACGACTGGAGAGAAATTAAGAAGCCTTATTCTGTAATAATAAAATAATAATAATAAAATAAACTTATATTAAAGTTTATTTTATAAATAGCAAAAAAGGTCATTAAATAGATAAGAGATGTCAAACAATTGTTCTAGGTATTACGGCTGTTAACTTATACTCATCTCTAATACATCTTCCCATCTGTCCTACACTTCATGTATAAAACACTTAATACTCATTCATCTTTAAAAAAGGTATTTTGAAGTATAAAACTTCCAGAGTTGCTTTGTCATCCTGACCATTACACTTTTCCACTTCTACCTCACTTTTTCTATAGGACTTTCTTCAGTATGGGCATACTATACATTATGCAGTAACAAAACCAAATTTATTATAATCTTGTTCTACAGTTACAAAAGCAAAATGCCCGAATTCTGAGAAACGATTTCAGAAAGAGAAAGGACCCAAAAGGGGCTGCTTTCTCACCTCTGCAGTTGGCAGTGGAAAACTTGACTCCTGCTAGTATAACCAACAAAACCCCAGACCATTAACAGGACAGAAACACTTCATCAAAACTAATTTTCTTGCTTGTGACCCTGGTGGTGTAGTGCTGGCCGCCTAGGGAGCGTCACCACTCAGAAAGGCCAAGGCCACCCTAAAGTCAGCAGTGCCCAAAACATTACTGCACTGTGGCACCTCAGCTCTGCAACAGGCACTACTGCCCTAGGGCTGTTTCTACCACCCACATCCCACACTTCAGAAAAGATAGGTACCTACACCTTACTTTAAAAATACAGTGTGGAAGGCTCACTATTGCCTTTTCAAACAATGTCAGAAAAAGTAGGGGAGTCAGTTGTGCCTTACCACCCAAAACTTTTACATGATGAGTAAAAGTCCACATAAAGTGAGCACTGAATGTGAGACAGCTGTATATAATTGTGTAAAAGTTGAGCACTCTCATCACCAGAATCTGAAGAGCTTGTAAAAGCCACTGGATTTTGTTAAATATTAGTCTGAGAGGTAAATCTTGAGAACTAGCTTGGGGAAAAAAGTAGAGGAACGTGGGTTAGATGGAAAGCAGTACCCTGCTGCTCCACCTGGGTCTGGTATTTCTGTGCAAGCCTGGAAGCAAAACTATGGCATCTGAAGATCTCTGTTTAAAAGTCAAGCTGCCTCAGAGTTTAAGTACCCTCAAGCAGGCAGATATTTTGAGTCTGGTATACTGATCTGGGGATTGAAATTCCACCTGCAGTCTCCTGTAGCTCCCACATTCTGTCGAGGGTCTGGACCAAAGTACTCAAGACTGAGAGGAAAGAATGAAAAACTTTTATGAAGTCCTCAGACCTTGGGATTGCATAATCCTCTCTTTGTACACCTTCTAGCACAACAAATTTATTCATGTCTGGAGTTCTTCTGAAATACAGCATGGTGAACATTTGCCAACACAGCTGGTTTTGTGCAGCCTCTAAAAAGTATAATCTGACTTCTTTTTCATTACATATGTTTTCTATTTTTAAACATATTGATGGATATGTTGTCCCTTTGCTGATAATTAAAGGTAGCACAGTTTTAGCCGCCTTCTTCCCAGCACAATTAGCAAGGGTTGCCTAATGAATCTTAGTGGATAGCCATGATTTAAGAGTATTTAATTTACACTGTATTTCCATGCCGTCACTTTTGGTTTATTACTGTGTACACACACGCAAAACCAAGAGACTCAGTGGTGAAAATCACCATAATCATTGCTTTGTAGTCAATAAATTACTGACAGGCACTGAAATAAATTAAGAATAGTATCCATTTCACTGCACTAAGAATTGCATATACAAAGTATCAGCCTTCGGGTATGTCAGCAATAGCCCTAAACTGAAACAACAATGCTTGATACTCAAGGTGAATTAACTAGAAGTTACCACTACTGGAGTAACATTAACACAGAAGCAACCTGAAAGTTTTTGAGATAATAAAAGCAGGTGAGTCGTAACACAAACCCAGGTTTTTATCAAAACAAAACATGGTACAAGGACAGTGATGATGCTCATGTTCCAAACTTACTTAAAACACAATCATCTTGAGTATGTTGATATGCAAGATCCAGATATGCACAGCTCTACATTCACTTCACACACACCACAGCTGTGAAAAGTCTGCAGAATAAGGCACCAATCTCCCTATGCACTATGAAACACTGCTTAAGTATCTTGTGTTGACAGTGAGAGAAAGGGTATTCTATAGATAAAGTTGCAGTTACTACATCTGTGAATTCAACATGAAGCAGCCCTGAAAAAGAATCATTCAGGTGTTCACACCAACTACAAACTCAGACCTTTTGCAGATTCATTTTTCCTGTATGCGTGCAGGTTGTGTTTTTCCTTAAACACACACATGTTAGATCACACAGTATAACAGCAACTGTGTGCGTGCGTGCAGTCTTAATACAGCCACCAAGAAGAGAAGTTCCTAAAAATACTGTTAACAGCCTTTCCACTAGAATGCAAATACTGCCATTAAATACAACATGGCAACACTTGGAATCAGTATAGAGCTTAAAATATCACACACAAGCTATTCAAGTTTCTTAACACAACAAAATTTGCAATAAAATAATGTCAAGCTATGTCTTGTTGGTAAAAATAGCTCATTTTCCAAATGCAGTTCTCTGTAAATGTAGAAAAACTGTAACTGTCTTGTATATACCATAAGCTATTTATCTAAAATGGTACTGTTACTGAAACAGATGTCATTGCACAATATCCCCTGTGCCACCCACATTCTGTTCTCCCAGTTGCCAAACAGAACTGTTTTGAGTTATTTACTGAGCGATCAGATTCTGCAATGATCTCCATGGTACGTTAAAGAAAAAAAAGTACTTAAAAATTTAAATGTAATTTCACAAGACGTTTCATCATGATGTAATACATTCAACATGCCTTCACCAGTACAGACTGTGAAGAAAAGACTAAAAACTTAGCAGAAGGTCAAGTCAGTCTTATTTCTAAGAACTTTGTACATAATTTTTTTTGCATTTTCCTCTTCCTGCCCATTATACTCAACTTCAAGCTTCTGCTTTTAAACATCTTCATTCAACCAAGGAAGATGTAGAATTAGTATCAAAGTTTCTTTCCCAGTCCTAAAAAAAATCTGTTCTTTGTAGGATAACTACATAAAACCTAACAATCATGCCACAGAATGTTAGGCTGGAAGGGACTTTCGGACGCATCTGGTGGTGGGATCACACTACCTACAGTAACGTCCATTCAAGACAGCCCATAGGGCTGGCTCAGTGTCACTTGTCAGTGACCCATCTTGGTCTGCATATGCCATATGCCACCATACATTGTAGAACTTAGCCATCTGTTTTTTATTCTGTCTTTTCATGATGTCTTGCTTTTTCATCTTTCCTCCCTTTTTCCATCATTGTCACAGTGATGTCTGGAATTTATCAGTATCAGATCACAGTCAGGCTTCCTTGATGGTGAGACAGGGCATGAGACTATCCACAGCTGAAACAGGACCTTGCCAACACACCCTGTGAACTCTAAAGGCAAAAAACTTGTAGTCTGTTCTCATTCGTGTCACAAAACTGTCACCAAAATTCAAGTTATCAGATTTGCTCAGCCTGTACTCTTTAAGAACCCAGACTGTATTTGTTTGAAAGCTTATGAAGGAAAATGGTGGGCACAATGAAATTTGTATCGAGAATTCTGTCTGCATTCACATTTGTACAAGTAACTGACACCCTAAAGAAAATAAGATCAGAAAATGTAGTTAAGTTTGAATATTCAGTTTTCTAGTCCAATGAAGTGCTTTCATTCTTAAAAACGGGTAAGAGAGGAAGATCCAAAAGACATCTAGAGATATGTATGCATTCTAGCAACCCAGTGTATACAACTAGAGCGAATGACAGCTAAGCAGAAAAATAATTTCTTATCGAATAACTTTTTCTCATGGGAAATACTGTTCCTCTTGAGAATGCAGAACTTCCTTCAACCTTTCAAGATGACTGCTAATAAAAGTAGTGAAATTAACATTAAAATACATTTTAGTATCTTAAGAGGTTTTTAATCTGATTAGATTTTTACTCTTTGATACTTGTTTGCTAATAAGCCACCTAACCCTTCAACTATCCAGCTTTATGATGCCTTATTTAGACCTCTCCACTTTGTTGAGCTGCTTTCAGATTACTCACGAAGTCTTAAAGATAAATACAGCAGGCATGTTTTTCTAGCAGAACACTTGCCAGTTTGGCAACAGCAGAATCAACAGATAGGCAGAAGGAGTATCAGTTAGAGGGAAGAAAATAATTTTCTACACACTTCTGAAAAAGGTCTTTCAAGACACTCTTATCACACCAGCTCC
This sequence comes from Falco rusticolus, assembly GCF_015220075.1. Classification (NCBI taxonomy): domain Eukaryota; kingdom Metazoa; phylum Chordata; class Aves; order Falconiformes; family Falconidae; genus Falco; species Falco rusticolus. The sequence goes on along the minus strand of NC_051210.1, from coordinate 48,120,540 downwards.
AGAGAGCTGCCTAGCAGTTCTCTGCCTTGGGGTGGGGGTGGGGGAGGAGCGGGAAGAGGGGAAAAATTTCCATTAGCAACAACTGAGATCACAAATTCTGCATTTGATATACTAATTCGATTATACACAATTTTATTTTGCATTGACATAGCACGATCTTGATGACTAGAAGCAATCTAGGCTGACAGCTAACATTGTAGAAATTAGGCACACTTTGGCACCAAAAGCCATTACTATCGCTTCTGCAATAGTTATAATCCCCACCGGTCAGGAAATAAGCACCCATGTGCACTGGATTCACTACTAGGCACCGGATCTCACACTACAAAAACATTTCATCCTTCACTTTAGGCAATAACTTTCAAGCTGAAAATCCTATTTCCATCAGGCTTGGGACTACATGTCATGGGGGGGGGAAGGGGCAGTTGGGTTTTTGTTTGTTTGTTTTAGGGTTTCTGTTTGATTGTTGGGTTTTTTGTTATTTAAGAAGCAACAAAAACAATTATTTAACACCAGTCAGTAAATTAACACAACTTCAGCGAGATTCTTTCCAAAGAACATAATCTGTGACATTCCTACTATCAGAAAATCAGTTAATTCATCCTGCTAAATGATTGTTCAACTGAACAGTAAAGTATTTATTATGAATTATAAGTTCAAAGTGTTACCTGATTATTCAAAAACAGTTTTTCACAGCATTGGCTTATCGAAGAAATACATGGTCTGATACCTTCAGAAGTTATTTTCTCCAGGAAGCAGAAAATACATATTAGCTAAACTGCAACAAAATTAGAGTATCTCTTTCATCCCCCTCTACCCCCCAATAATTTACAAATTCATTATTTTATAATTTTAATTAACTTCAAGTTAATTCAGGAAAAATATATTCATGCAACATATGATACACAGCTTGTGTTTTTAGGAAAAGTAGCCAGTTTTCTGATTTTTAAATCCCTGTCTGAATTCTGCACATCTATAGTATGAATAAACTTGAAGGAAAAGTAATTAATACATCAAACAATAAATGAGTGTTCCTAAAGGTGTCTTTTAAAACTCAAGTCAATTTAGAGAACTTTAAACATTTACTATGTTCAATATGACTCACAAATAATTTATTCTTCTATCCAGTTGAAAATAATTGAGCACTTACCCTGGTTGTGTGTGTGTATATATATATATATATATATATACATACTCTACTTTACCCTACAGCCTGGACAACCCAAGGCAGTTGCTTTTCACATTGACCATTGTTTAAGACCAGTTATAGATTCAGATCTTCAAATCCAGTTTATGAATAGATGAAGGTGCATTAAATGATTGTTTCATATACCATAGTCTCTTCCTATCACTACACACATTTAGCACAAACTGTCAATTACAATGCACTGTGAAATATTCCTTTATTTAGAGACCAACTAACGTAGTTAAAAAAGCCCTTAATTCACTAGTGCAACTAGTTTGTTAGCATTGACCTTCTCTTCATTCACTTGCCAAAATCCCAATTATGCATTTTGAGAAAGATGAAGATGAGCATGCAGATTTTGGACAAGGGATAGAACAAAAAGGAAAATACAAAAGAGTGAGTAAGCGCATAGGTGTTAAGCTTGGCCAGAAAAGTAAAAAAACCTGAGAATTTTCTGGTTTTATTTTTGGTGGACTTTTTTGTGATTTGTTCTAAAACTGAAAACACATGTCCACACTGTTAAAGTATCAATCTCTCTCTTCAGTTAGGCATCAGTTCTCTGTAAATCCCAGGCAAGTAGCCCCTCTCTATAGTTACATGTGCTGCGTCTCTCTATCCTCCTGTTTATATGCCTGCACACTTAGAACAGTGGATTGTGTCTCTTCTGAACTACTCCTACAGGGCTATTAAATGAAAGAAACAAAACAGTGAATACTTCCCTCGTACTCTGAATAATTACTGGATAATAAAAACTTTTCTGATGAATAACCCTATTGTCGTATAAAGCCAGAAATTTCAATTTCAGTATTAAACATCCAATTAATACACTGCTACATACACAAGTCTTTATGGGTTCAGCTTTGTAAGTCCCTTAAATATAGCCTGCTTTAGTAAGAGAGCCGTTTAAAAGTTGGTAGTAACTGCTGAAGACCCACCAAGCCCTATGTGCAGAAACTCGCCTTCTCTACTTATGGCCAGGTATTAGGCCAAAAGTTGGGTTGCTTAGTTGCAAATACTGTGAATGGGAAACCATCCTGCTTAAACAGAGGACCTCTGCTTTTTCCTATTGTGGTCATTGTTTCTCTACAGATTTCTCTTATGCAACTGCCACTAATTGCAACTGGAAGTTAATACTGTATATCAGCATCAGTAGATGAAAAACATGTATAAAAATACCTTCGTATACTGTTCTGAGTGGTTTGCTCTTTTGAGGAAGAAAGTGCACTAAAAGTCTTTAAAAAGCCAAATGTTGTTACAAGATCCTCCCCAGATATTGTTACTGCTTAATCCAAAAACTTATGGAAAAAACAGCAGCTATATCTCAGGCCTCATTAATGTGCCAAAATGCTGAGTAAAGGTTTCTATCTTTTTGCTGGCATTTTTCCTTGCTTCCTGTGTGATTAGGATCATTCTGGAGTTAAAAGCTATTGATTTACAAGAATGCTACCTCATGTTTTATATTTTCGATCCTACCAGACTGATTAAACAAAAAGACGTTTTAGCAAAACATGGAACTTTTTTTATATTGCTTACTGTACTACACTAGGATCCTTAAGATATAGGAGGGCTCAGCACTTACAAGGAGATTATTACACATACACTAATTAAAAATTGACCAACCTTTCCTTCAGCGTCTGCTGTTGTTACCTTCTCAACCTTGTTTCTGTTCAAAAATTTCTTCACCCATTCTTCTACTTGAACATTGAACTTCATGAAAGTCACATAGCAAAAATACGCTGTCAGGAGTACTAAGCTTTCCCACCACATGATGAAGTTATCCAGAAAAAAGATGATTAGCAAGATCAAATCAACAATGTAAAAGGACACATCTCGAAAAAGTGGCCACCAAGTAAGGTTCAAAATCTCTCTAGAAAATAAAGCACACATTCCAATAACAAACAGGATATTGAACACGGCAGATCCCACTATTGTACCAATGCCAACATTGCTGTGGGATATAAACACTCCTATTAAAGATGTGAAGAGTTCTGGGGCTGACCCACCAGCAGCCATGAAGGTTGCCCCTGCCACATCATCAGATATGGCCAGTTTTTCAGTGATGACAGTCAAGGAAGGAACAAAGAACTCATCGCAGACTATGGCTAAGGCTATAAACATGTAAATCATTCCAATTATATGGAGGATCACGGCTCCCTTTCTTCTTTCCTCAAGAGAGAAAAGGTCCTCTGGGTACTCTCCCTTGACATGATCATCTGTTGCATTTTTGTGCTCAGCTTCGTATTTCATAGTATGTGGGTCTGGAGTGCCGTCTTCATTCTGTTCCGTGAAATCCAACAGAGTTCTTTGGTGCCCATGCACCAGCTTTTGGCTACCTAGGCTGCTGGCCAATGCCACGCTATGTGGTTCCATCTTGAAAAAGGCACTAACTGAAAGAGAGAAAGTACTAATGGCCACTACACTGACAAGAAGCCCTATAATTCGTATCAGTCTCATTTTTTTCCTAACATTCTGGTGCCGTCTGCAACCGAAGAGTGATTCCTCCAAACACCACTCTTCCAAGACACTAGCAACAGTTTTTTTCTGAAGAGCCATTTTGTGTTCTGTGTGAGATGCTGAGGGACTCAGATGGATTGTTCCTTCATACTTTTCTCCAGCTTTGAAGATAGAAGTGCTTTAAGAGTTTTCCCAGAATCAAGTACTTTTATTCTTCATAGTAAGTATTTTCTTCATTCATCTTAAAAGGACAAACAGGTATGATTAATATTAGTGAAACAGCCTGTGATTAGAACCTTCTAAATAGCATTTTACAGAACAAGTTAAATCTAGAATTTAAATCAGAATATTACCAACTCTAACACAAAACCCTGTCACATCCCATCAGCCACAGCAATGACATGTTTGTTTCAGCAGTAACCCTGCAGATAATAGTCTACCAATACTCAGATTATTTTACGCCTCTCACATGTCTCTGACCCACTGCTCTCCTCAGTTGCTGACATAAAGTCCCAGTGGAAGGTAAAAACTGTCCCCAAGTGTTGTGTGAAAATGAAGAAACTACTATTTCAATGGATACACCAAAGATCGTTACTATTACCTTCTGTAATTACTTTCCACCACGGTCATGTAATTTTCAAATCCCAAATGCAGGGGCAATAATATATGAAAAAGCAATCAAAGTGCTAACAAGAGTCTCATCAGACCTTTAGGCAGCTGAGGCAGTATTAATTGAAACATTACACACGCACAGAGCAACAGCCATTGATATGTACGTAAAACAATACACTGTTGGAACAGAATCGAAATGAAGATCTAACACATCCACAGTTTCTTTACCTCCTCTGCAAAATTGACTCAAGTTTACACAGAGAACTCAGTGTGCTTCTGATTAGACCTAGGACATCAGCTTGGACTAGCTAGGACAAAATTCTAATTTGCTTCAGGCTTTGTTTTGGTTTATGTCATGTATTCAGTTATAAATGTAGGAAGTTACTAAGAATACCTATGTGTTGCGTATCTTTTAAAAGTGCTCCTTTTACAGACCCTTAAGAAAACAGTTTAAATTTACACACAAGTTGGTTATGAAACAAATGAAACATTGGGAAATTAAGCTATGTGAGAAGAACTATGCATGTATGCCAGAGCTGAGCACATTAGATCAACAGCACTTCTAAAACAAGAAAAAAGCCCGCTATGTAATAACAGGTGCTTTGGTTACTGAATTTGAAGAATATAAGTGATATAGAAATTAGTTACATATGCACTGTGGATAATGTTTCATGTCATATGACACAAAATACAGGACACTTTTAAAGTAAAATTGATTATTAGTCCTTACTATTACAGTCAAAAAATACTTAGTTTGTAGTAATAGCTGAGTACCAAACAATCCATTTACCAGCAGAATACTGATTGTATACATAACTATATTCTTAAATAGAGAATTGCAACTATTACATGCAGTTATTTACATAAAAGTTATTGTCATGTGCAGTTTCTCCTGATTTTTGCCAACAGCTTCTGTACTAAGAAGCTGTCACAGAGACATACTCCCTCTGCAAGATGCAGCACCACAGTGGAGGTATTTTATTTTCTACCTTACAGTCACTGCTCACCGGACTGCCATAAACACATCAAGCAGGAAAGATACCGGAAAGGCACGGTGCGGAACTAGAGGCGGATGGGCCGGTCACCCCGAAACCGTTACAAATCACGGGAACGGCACGAGCGCCCGGGCCGCCCTCTGCCCCGAAACTCCCGCAGCAGCGCCGGGCCAGACCGCTGCCGCCCGCCGCGCCGCACGGCGCCGCACCGCGCCGCGCCGCACCGCCTCCCCTGCCCGCCCGCCGCGGACCCCGTCCCCCGGCGGAGCGGAGCGGGGCGGGGCGGGGCGCGGCGCAGCCCCGGCACCCCGTCCTCTCCACCCCCCCCGCGGAGGTGCGGCGGCGCCTCGCCTAACTCAGCCCAACGTCGCACCGCTCCGCTCCGCACCCCTCCGCACCGCACCAACTTTTTTCCTCTCTGCAGCGGGAGCGGGTCCAGCCCCTGAGGGTCCCCCATCCCCAACCGCGGACAGCCGCGGAGCGACCGCGGCCGGCTCGGCGCACGGGGCACCCCTTCGCAGCCGGGTGCCACGCACGGGGGCGGGCACTCGGGGAAGGGGGACTCCGCACCGCCGCCGCCTCCCAACCCCCGCCCGCGAAAACCGGCGACGCTCACCCGGAGGCGCGTTGCGCTGCGCGCCGGACCGCGAGCGCTCGGCACGGGCACGGGCGAGGGAATGGGGACGGGAGGGGCGGCCACCGCCACGGCCCCACGCCGCGCCGCCTGCCGTGGGCGGTGGCACCCGCCCCGTCCCGCCCCTCGCAGGCGGGGCAGGCAGCGGCGCGGCCCCGCGCAGGGCGCCGCGGGGTCACCGCGCTCCCGCCGGCCGCTCGGTGCGCGGCAGGGCGAGGGGCCGGGAGGGTGCTGGGGCTGTGTCCCCTCTCTCCGGGGTTAGCTGGTGCAGATCCATCGAGGTAAAATTCTGACAAAGGTGGTAAGTCTCGAGGAGGGGGGTAGCCTTAAGAAGGAGAGGTCTTCTGGTCAAAATTTCCTTTATTCCGAATGTTTACCGAAGGGGAACTGGGAAATGAAGGAAAAGGATGTCACATTTTGGTTTTGATTTTGAGGAAGTCAGCGTGTCCACTCTAAAGTTATTAACCACCATGAATTTACCCATGAAGAGAAATTTCTTCAAACCACCTTTCTAAGTTGCCACAGAAAACAGTAAGGATGTGCTGAACACCCCAGGAAACAGGAAGTTCTTAGCCAGAACTGCCCCTTTTTGCTTTGGTCTCCATCTTTCAACATAAATATTTTCCCAATAAATTGTGCTTCATTAAGAAATTGCTTCATGGTTCAAATGCAACTGTTACAATGCAGCTCTTCCATAGCTAATTCTTCGTGCTACGTTCTGTAGATCCATCAGGTCAGCACTAGCAGGTGCCGATCTTTTGAAATGCCACTTACACTCCTACTCTGTGCCATTCGTTGTTAGAAAAACTCACGTGCCAATCTGTGGATAGACTGAAGTAATCTACCGTAGGTGGGCCAGCACCCCAGGAAGGCCCTCACTGGGTCTGGGCAGCTGGGGAAGACCTCCAAGTGGAAATCCCTGAAAAATGCAGAGCTCAGGTGAGAGCAGGGAGATTCAGATGAAATGGATGGGACAGTGCTTGAGATCTGGGAAGAATCTGGTAAAAAACTCACTAGCACTATTTCTTCTTTCAGTGTGTCCTGGTTTCGGCATTCACATTCCAAAAAAGTTTACTGCAAATGGTGAACTCTCAGTTTCTTTGGGCTAAAGAATAACTTCGGTTTTTATACCTTCTACTTTGTTTTGAACTGTTAGTGCTTGATGAAGAACACAAAAATGCAAAGTTTTTTATTAAGTGATAAACATGGACCTTGTAAGTATCTTCAAAATTATAATCAGGATATGACATGAAAAATAAGGATAGCCTGGGTAGGCCTGGGTTGCATAGTCTATTTGCATCTTCACGCCAGCTGTTTGCAGCATCTGGGCCATTTGAGTTGCCTCAGTGTTGATTTGAAACCCCTAAGTTCTTCTAAAGAGTTATAAAATGGCAAAACCAGATACACCGAAACACAATAGGTATCTTAAGAGACTATGTGGACATGCAAGGGATGCAAAAGGTTCAGAAGCTGTTTCCAAAATTTCAGCAGTTTCCAGTGAGAGCCATGGTTGCGTCAGACACACAAAGTGCCCTTCAAAGCCAGAGTTTGCACAGGTGGTTTACATTTATTTCACATTATACATTGAGAGGTTCTCGTTAGTGTCTGGCAGCTGATAGAGGGTGCCTGTTGATTACCCAGATTTGTATTGTTTAGGCTCAGGATGATGCAAAGAGGTGTGGAGATTGTTTTAACAATCTTTCTAGAGCCGCCACTTAGAAAAGAATTAGTTAAAATGCAGATTTACTGTCTGTATCTGTGCATGCAAGACAGATGAAAGTGGCTACATCTCAAATATCCTACCTGTGCCTGCTGTGCAGTGATTAAAGGTAAGTGGGCTTATGTGATTTCTTGTGCCTTGCAGTCTGTGAGAAGTCGCCACTTGAGAAAGATACCTAAAAGATGCTTTCAGAGCTTCACAGTTGGCCAGAGGCAGGCAGGGAGGTGTGTGTAGTACCCCACCTTCTATCAATTTTTGAAAGACAAGTGTAAGCAGGTGATTTTTGCGAATGACCACAGGGAGAAAATGTAAAAAGTTCCCTATAATTATTTTATAATATCCCCCTATAATTACATTATCTAATAACCAAATGTCTATGTATCTCAATGATAATATCCGTTTCTCTGTACCTGAAATTATTTTTCTCCCAACTATAAGCATGTATTGCAAGTCGAGGACAATAAAACCTGTAACAAGAATGATGTGGCTCACAAATGGGTATCTCTACAATAACAAGCATTTTGAATCAGCCAACTTGTTCTCACGTACATGCTGCCTAAAATGATGACAGAAACAAAAAAACCTTGGTTAAATTTGTATAAGGAGGATAACTAGTGATAAAATAAATTTCATATTCTTCTCACAAAATTAAACGTCAGAGCATATCCTGGTTAAATACAGAATAATTAGATTATTTGAACAGCCTTCGGCTTAGATCTGGTTCTATGTTTCTGTTCTTAAGTGGGGAGAGAAGAGGGCCGCTAAGTACTTGGATATTTGTACATACAGCTAGGTTTTCATTTCTATATATGCTTAATGTGTACTTTTTAATAGCTTATATGTAGTTTACTGCACTGTGTGTTATGAGCCCTCTGAAATTATAAGCCACTCTTCTTGACCACCTCCTATTTTCAGGAAGCTCCATGAAGTAGAACTTTTTTTTTTTTTTTTTTTTTTAACCAGTATTTACATTTGGCTCTTTTTCTGCTCTAAACCGACTTGGTAAAAACAAGCATAGAAGCGTCTTTTGTGAAGGAGAGGGAAAGAGAAGGGAGCCAAATGAAAAATCCTGCACAACATCTCTAAAGCACCACAGCAGTACCTTATAAAGCTTGAAGATACAGTTGATGAGGAGGTTACCATGACTACAGAGGCGGCATATTTGAATGGAAATTGATGTTAAGCTTTTAAATGCTAATTGCAGCTGGGAAGAGGTGACATCTGAAGTATCAAAATTATTTCAACACTTTGCAGTGTATAACAAGTGAAAGACTGTGAAAGAGTCTTTCTATGACAACATAGAGTTAGATTAATACACGGTGGTTTTGGATGGGATGGAGTAAATTTTCTTCATAGTAGCTAGTATAGGAGTATATTGTGGATTTCTGCTAGAGACAGTGTTGGTAACGCAGAGATGTTTCAGCTATTGCTGAGCAGGGCTTACCCTGACCCCAGGCCCTTTCTGGTCCTCACCCCACCCCACTGATGAGCAGGCGGGGGGTGCACGAGAAATTGGGAGGGGACACAGCCAGGACAGCTGGCCCCAGCTGACCAGAGGGATATTCCAGACCATATTATCTCATACTCAGCATATAAAGCTGGGGGAAGAATAAGGAAGGGGGCAATTTTTAGAGTGATGGCATTTTGTCTTCTCAAGTAACCATTACGAGTGATGGAGCCCGGCTTCCCTGGGGATGGCTGAGCACCTGCCTGCCCATGGGAAGTGGTGAGTGAATTCCTTGCTTTGCTTTGCTTGTGTGCACAGCTTTTGCTTTACTTGTTAAACTGGCTTTATCTCACCCATCAGTTTTCTCACTTTTACTTACTCTTCCAATCCTCTCCCCCATCCCACTGCGGGAGAGTGATAGAGTGTCTGTGTGGTCCTTAGTTGCTGGCTAGGGTTAAATAATGACAGTCCTCTTTGGTGCCCAACGTGGAGCTTGAAGGGTTCGAGATAACAACAGGTTTGATTGAAATGTGCTAGACTGAATTTATAGTTGTTAGTGCTGTTTAGCTATTGATGGGCAGGCTCCTGTGCTTGCCATGGGGCTTGCTTGCCCCACTCTATATTAAGTGCTTGAGTGGCTTCTTTTACTTTTGCTGTTTGCTGTACTGCTGCATCACTTATCATCTCACTGTGCTGTGCCTGGGATCATTTTGATAACAGCAATGGCGATGCACCTGAGCTGGCAGATGGCCAGGGCATCACAGCTGCTTCTGTGCTGCTGTACTGGACAGGCTGGAACCCCATTGTGAACTCAAGTCAAAGGGATTGTGACCTGTAGATGAGTCCACATGGGAACAGGACACCCCAGAGTGTCTGTGTTAGTGGTTATGTCCATGCCGCAGCAGGTATACCTCTGAAGGAATTGTGGTCCCAGGAAGTTTGTTGAAGGTACACCTTAGAGCATCAGTGGCTGTAAGTAAGTCCATGCTGCAGCAGTACACCTTGAGGCGATCCATGGCAATGCATGAAGTTGTTCTGCAGCACCTCAAAGCGCGTGGCCATGAACAGGCCCATGAGAAAGCAGGTATACCCCTGAAGAGACTGCAGCCAGGGGTAAGGCCATGTTGGAGCAGGTTCACTCCTGGAGGGACTGTGGCTGTAGGTAAGGACCCTTTGCTTCTTCTTCCCCCAGCTTTATATGCTGATCATAACTTCATATGGTGTGAAGTATCCCTCTGGTCAGTTTGGGCCAGCTGTCCCGGCTGTGTTCCCTCTCACCTCCTTGTGTACCCCCAGCCTGCTCACTGGTGGGATGGGGTGAGGAGCAGAAAAAGCTTTTATTTGGGAAATAAAAGGTGAACATATACACAATGTTAGAGTCCTCACTAGAGTCAAAACTGTAAGTGAAAATGGAATATAGACCAGTATCACTGTGTAACTACTGCTATGCCACCAACATAAAATTAGACTTAGGGCTTTAGCTGCAAAAGATGCAAAAGGTGAGCTTTACCTTCAACTGTAAGCATTGGCTTACTATTTAGCCTCAGAGATCATCTGTTTTTTCCTGTTTCATTTGCAGTGGGTTAAATTCTACTTGCTGACACATGCCTTTTAAAGCAGTCTTGATACCATTACCATATGCCATGACCAGTTGAGGTGCAAATTTACATTTTTTAACATACGATTGATTTGAAAAGCTTTGTGAGTTTTTGAGGGGTTTTGTTTTTTAATATGTAAGATGAGAAATGTAGATGCTTGATCTGTGTTCTGTGTGGTTACAACGAGCACTGTAAACACCTTTATTAAGGAGGCTAAAGCTAACTGCTTTTCTGATTCCAGTTTCTACTAGTGAACACAGTGATAGGAAGCTATAAATTCAGTCTATTTGTAAAAGACAAAAGCTTTTTTAGCCATGTTTGTAGAGCACTAAATAACATGTTTTTCTAATGTAATGCCTAAAATACTAGTTAGACATATGGCACCTGTAAATGTTGTCACCAAAGCATACCAGTCTATTTAAAGGACAGCTTCCTTCAATGAAAGTACACCTCTTCTTTATCTAGGCTTGAGAGGTCCAAGTCAGAGTAAAGCCACCACAGCCTAACAGCTAGTGATAAAACAGAAGAAAATACTATATAGGATATCATTACTGAAATCCACTTAAAATTCTGGGTATATTATATCCAGCTGTTTATTTTTACTTACAGGGTAATAGCACTTTCCAAAAAACAGCAGGATGGAGCAACATGACTTTCTCTGTCCTATGCCTTTCTCTTTCAGACATGATAATTTCTTCCTCTGCACTCCTTGTACCTAAGTGCTGTCATGTAACTGCAGTGAGCTGCCCTGAAGTCAACGGGAGTGCTTATTTTGCTGTGATCTGTGGGCTTATTTGTAAGAACACTTGCAAGCTGGCAAGTCAGCAGCCTTAGGAACAATTGCTGGTTTGGTAGATGAGCTTCAACACCCTTGCCAATTTCCCAGCAGTTTCATATATCAAGTTGCTTGGAGCCTCAGCTTGAAACCCTCTGCTCCCTGTGACTGGCAACACTTAGGAGTGTGTCAGGGATGGAGGTCAAACTTGGTGTTAGCTGCAACTCAGATTTCTTACACATTGTCCAGGCAGAGCTGGAGCAAAATGTCTCCCACAGACCATACTCCTCTCACAAATTAAAGTGTCTTTATTACTATACCACCACACAGTAATTACCTTTTTCTTCATTTTTTTCTATCCTTATGTTCAGCCTTCTCATATTCCTTGCACCTGATGAATTGCAAGATACTTGTCTTTGTCTCTGCAGTAATCTAGTTTTCAAGTAATCCCCACCCTCGTTGAATCTTTCAGGGAGGTAATGTAAATTAAAAACTGTCCTCAGTGAGATGTGAAATGGTGAGAATTTCTGAAATAAGAGTTACAATCTGTTGATTAAGTAACTACGCACAGAGCTGGTGTGCAGACAAGGCAGAATGAAAGAAAGAAAGATGACAAAAACAGTTTAGGACTGAAGTAAATGCTAACCCGATGTCATTTCCAGTTAAAGGAAAGTCATGGAGTCATTTCCCTTTTACATTGCTAGGTCCTTCTGTGCATAGTACCAATTAGCATTGCTCAGTTAAAAAGTCCTGCACACGTGCACTGTAAGTGCTTATACTATAGATTAGACATGCCCAGGTCAACAGATCAGAGACCCCATGTGTCAGCAGTTTCAAAATTTTCAGTGGTTGCAATAGAAACAAAAATCTTCAAAGAATAGCTGACATATTGGACTTCGTATTTGGTAGTGGTCATGGCACTGAGTCATGCTATATTGAATTTTAGAGTAAGATCAAAAGAGTGGTTTAAAGCAGCACCACAAAATTACTCCAATCAACTGAAAAAAACCCAGACCTTTCAAACTAAGAGAATATGGAGCCAGAACATAAAAGGAAAGTTGGATCTGAAATAAATAGATGTTTTGAGAAGCTTTCAAAAGACAAGATACCCAGTTTTTTTCAAATGGAAGACACTCTATCACAAAATAAATAATTAAAGTATATGTAATCTTCCTGCATTCGTTAAGAGATTTTTACAGAAATTCATCCCAAAGCCTAGCCAAATTTCCCAAGCTTACAAATTGTCATTCTGTAGGATAAGCCTGATCACAGAAGAAGTGAAACAATCTTTTTGGTGTACAGCGGTAGCCCATTCTTAAGGATCGGACAAATGAAACAGACCAACATAGCAGTTCAAGAGAAGCTGCAAAGAATGATTTTATACCATTGGGATTTAAGAGAAAATACAATAATGGCATCTGAAATTAACTGTATCAGGTAGTTGGGTTTTTTTAAATCCAACTTGATTATGATGCAGTTTAATGCACAGGCAAAAATAAGAATAAACAAATGAGACATAATTTGGAAGGTGGCTTAAATATTCAAAAAGCTGAAATGCATCACCCATTAGACGTTCTAAAGGTCACTGTAACATGTTCATTACATTAAGAACAATTTAAGAAGACAGATTAAATTACTTGATCTGTTTGGGGTTTTTTTTTCCAGATATATGACCCGTAATGCTGAGAACCTCTGCTCTGTGTCAGATCTAAAAGATGTTGACTTTTGCAGCTGTCTCCAGCTTGGACCACCAGCATCAGTTCCTGCAGAATCTGAACATTTCCCTCCAAATACCAAATGGCCAGTGCCACCTTGAATACAATCACCACTGGTCAGTATTTGATGCTGATAGTGCTGGAAAGCTGCTGCTCAAACTTGCTTTTCCATTGCTTTCAGACAGATTTGGACTGTCTGATTGACTGTTACTGACTTGTGACAGCTGGCTTTATCTCTTTGTGTTTAAGAGGCATGAAATTACATATAAATAATATTGTAAACTTCTTAGTGTGTGACAAATTGTATTCCATTTAGCTCTATTTTAATGCCAAGAATGAGTAACACTCTTCACTGGTTTCTGCAATCACTGGAAAAGAGTAGATCTAACAGTAAGTGGTATGCACCATGCCCCAGGTCAGAGAAGATTTAATATGTACACACAGAGTTAAAATTAATACTATACTATAAAGATGGTATAAAATACAGGTTGGCTTCTATTTAAACTTAGTACTCAAGATTTGTATTTTTCAGCACCAGCAAGAGGAATAAAACTAAAGACACTCTTGTGGTTTATGAAGACTTTATCACATACGTCCATGATCACTTCTGCACATGGAAGTCCATTTCATAAGAAACAGGTATGACATCAGTCATTATCAGGTATTGACTATGCAGTATTTCTTTTGGTGAATGAATAGTTTTAAAGTTGATAGTGGACTATAACAACCTTAGGTCCATCATTTTAGCTAAACTTGAAAAAAGTCTGAGGAGATGAAGGTGGGACTGATCAGTGCTATCACGGGAACTAAGGTTCAAGCCAGGATTACACCGCAGTGGGAGAAAGGAGAGTGCCTTTACAGACCTTTTGGCAGTGGTGATGTTGCAGCTGATGCTTCTAGGTCAGGCTCTCAACAAAGTAAGAGAAAAGTGATTCACAAAACTAGCAGACAACATTTTGCACGCAAGCTCTGGTTCAGGTTTGAAATAGCAGCTTTTCTTAATATGGTCTGTATAAAGAGTTTGAGTCACAAATGCTCAGGGTTAAGAGCATCTGCTTGCTTGCATCAGGACATAGAAGTCTGCCTCTGCAGACTGCCTGTGGGGCAACAAGGCAGGCAAGAAAGGGAAGCGGTGCCTTCTGGTACTCTCCACCTGCCCGAGGGTCCCTCTAACATGTCCAGGTAACGAGGGTCCATGCAACTTGTTGCTCTCCCTGAACATGCAGAGCAAATGATTGCCAACCCTTTGCGGGTCTGCAGATGGTTCCAGTCATCTTGCTGTCATAGAGCAAGAGAAGAACCTAAAATTTGACAGAACTTCTTCAGATCTACCACGGCATGTTTTAAGATGAAAGCTGTATCTATTTCCTGAAGCTTTCTTGCACACAATTTTGGCATTTCTTTAGGAAAAAGGGGTTGGGAATCAGTGTGGTGATACACAGATATTTAAGAACAGTGTTACTGATTGTCATGCCTCTACTGGGCAGATGTCAAGCAGGCCAGCCTATGACAGTATGGTTTTTTTTCCAGCAATTAGTTTATTGTCAGATCTTGGAAGAACCGTGAATGAACAGAATACCACATTAAGTGGCAGTTTTGCATGATTTGGGGAAAAGAGTGGCTGCGTGCCAAGATTTCGTGTGCCTCAGCTCAAGTGAAAGACTGAAAATCCCTCTGGGCAGAAGAAAGGCAAATTGCAAATCTACTTTTTTTGGACAAATTCCTTCCTTTTGTCCTTTAAGGGGACATCCTCATTCATTCACGTGTGGCAAGAACCTGTAGGGTCAAGCAGTTCAACACTGGCATTCAGGCATAAAGCACTGGGTCTGTCATTACTTGTAGCTGCCCAGCATGTGGATAAGAGATATGTATGGCCTTTGCTAGCATGAGCATTGAGGCTTCATGGTTTGCATAAAAAATTACTTCTCCAAACCTTATCTTTTGCATACAGGCTGCTTGTTGTGTTCTACCAATGTGCAATGTACAGACGCACCAATGCAAAAAGGTTTGGTACTGGCAGAAGCATTGTTTAGCAAAGGCTGTACCTTACTACAGGAACATTTTGGGGAGGAATGCTAGGTGTGAGACCTAAGCTCGTGCTGGAGACATGCAGTGCTGAAAGTCACTTGGGTCACTGGTCACTGCAGGAGTTTATACAGTAAATAAAGAATTAAAGAGGTTTAGGTGCCTTCAGGATGAATCCGGCTCCATTTGTGTGGGCTTGCTGGCAAAACTTAAAAGCCAAATCTACTTTGGCAATTTTTTTACCTCTGTGAGTGATTTCTACCACCTCATAGAGGACTCAGGAGATATGTTCTGTTTTATTTCATCTGTGCCCTAGCTAGTCCAATAGTTCAAACTGGATGAATCGGTCATGGGATTTACCTAAATTGTCAAGGTTTTGTGGGGTGTCTGAAATCCTGCCAACCTAGTTGTAACTCATTTTTATCCCAGCTTGATGTTTTATTGTTAAACTGCTGATCAATACATTTTAAAACCCAAAGTTAAATATGTAGACATGTTACACTCTTTGTCATGGAGGCATGCTATACTTATCTTTAAAGTTCATTTCCCAAAACTTTATAACAGAAATCAATGTTTTATCTTAATAAATCAACACACTTCAGTGCCAAACAGTCTCTCTCTGCTCTCCAACAAAATTACATTTCACATAAATAAGCACAGCACATGTGCCATGAGTCTCAGAGGGGAGTAAAAGCAAGTAAAAGCAAGGAGAGAGATAACGACCAGGGTGCTTCCCCTTTCACAGCAGTGCCACATGCGTAGAATGAAATGGAGACTGAAGCAGGAAATGCCCCATAGAAACTGCAGCTGAGCTGCCAGGAGGTCTTGCACAGCTCATCTTGGGACAGCCTTGTCAGACAGAGCTTCTGGGGCAGTCATGAGGATCCACAGGAGGCCGAGCACCCCCAGCTTGGTGCAGCCCACAGGTGCATGCCCTGCAGCAGGGAGGCAGGAGGCAGAGAGGACCCCTGCTCCCCAGTTGCTCCTTGCCGGTGTGGAGGAGCTGCCTGGCCCATGGGTGTTGCATGGCATGTTGGAGGCCCCCTTATGTGGATGGACATGGCTCTCATGACCTGTCCTGCTGCTATGAAGTCCTGGAGGTGGGGCTGCATGTTTTCGAACACCAGTGATGACAGATTGTTCCAGGCCCCAAAGCTCTGGAAGAACACTTGCTTTTCTAAGCAATAGTTCAACCGTTACAGTGGACGTCCGTGGGATTTCCTAATTTCTTTAAAGCTTCAGCTCCCAACATCATACCTGTTTTTCCAAAGCATATTGCTACTAAAACATTTTATAGCATGCACTGTCAAATGCATATAGTCAGTTAACTAATTAAGCTTTCTAAACCTTTTCATTTGATCTCTAAGTATCTCATTCAGTTGCTGGCACTTTCAGGAGGTGAGCTACATTGATAGGGGTGTTGCTGAATTTGGGCTTTCCCATGGGCAATATCTTCATGTCTCTCCCATCTCTTCATGTCTCCTTTCCCTCTTCCTTCTGAAAGCAAGGGTATCAGCTATTCTATTGATCAGTCTGTGAAGCTCCTATGGTTTCCAACCACTAATTTCCATCATAAATATATAAACATGTGACAGCTCCTGTAACTCCAAATACAGGAGTTTTGTTTTTTCTTGGGTGCAGCTTTGTCCATTTTTCATAATGCTGTGAATTCCCACTTTCAAACTGCTGCCACCAAGTAACTCTGTAGTGGCAAACCATGATTTAGTGATGCTATCTTACCATTTGACAGTCCACACTATCTTCAAAGTCTGACATCAAATGCCATTTTAGGTGGCTGCTTTATTATTTTTTATTTCATTTTCCACTAACCTGTTGAATTATTTTCAGCGGGGTCTGACAATTACAAAATCTACCTTCTGTGGCAGTTACCTAAGCTGGTGACTATTATACAACATCCTGCTGTCAGGCATCATCAGTTGTATAGTATCTGGCAAGAAAGGCTTTGATAAACAATCATGTATAGTCTGTTATCTGTTTTCTAGCAAAGCAGTATTTGAGATGTTAAAATAATAGTGCAATTCCCAGTCAATAGAACACAAATTCTGTAAAGAGGCCAATTTTTTTCTGATCAATTTAAACATTTTTGGTGTTGGCTTAGCCTGTGCCTTTGACACAGAGGACAAATTTTAATGTTTTTGTTGAAAATGGCGTAGTTGGATGAGACCTTTCACTTTAGTAATAGTCGTGCGACATCAGCTGTGTTTCGAGTCTTGCTTTTACAGAATAGAGGTTTCTTTCTGTGAATATGAAAAGAAAAAAAGACTGTATTTGCTAACTTAAAAGAGCAGAAAGTTTATTTTTTCCTCCTAGCCAACAAAACTGCATTGCTTTACATAGCACACAGGAAGGAATCAAGAAAGGGAAATGACACCTAGGAAATAATTTCAGAGACAATGTTTAACACAGAATGCATCTTCAGCTCCTGATTATGAAGGTGATTACTGCTTTGGCCCTCTTAAAAATATTTCCCCTACATGTGTATGATGTTCCAGTGCTCATGTGCTTTTCTAGCTTCATGATTAAGAAAGCAAACTTTTGCCTATATGAGCATCACGGACAACAGGATGGTGAGTGGGTATTCCTACCATTCACATAGTCATATACATTTAAAGGGAAAAACCAGAAAGAATATTTGTCAAGAATTCCATGAGACTTGTGGCATGAATTGGATACTATGAAATTTTAGCCACAAAATTACCTTGACAAGTTACAGCTCCATTTTCAGCCATGAGGATAGATCAAGAACCAATCATTCTAAGCAACTTAGGCTGCAGAATGATGTATTATTACATTAAACTACCGTCAGGCAGAAAATGGAATATGTTAGCTATGTAGCCTGCAAATCATGTTTTACAAAATGAGCATAGCAGGTCACCAAGACATTGTAAGGTTTGCTACTCAGTAACTATACTTTCCATTATCACACTAATTGCAGTAGTTGTATGATGCAATCTAATGGAGTAAGTGAGTATTTCTGAGTGGTAGAAATTCTTTTATATAATGACATGGTGAATAAAGTAGCTTTGCACATTCTTATGACCTTTCAAAACCAGTGAAAAATAAATGTAAACATCTACATTGTTTACCATGCCAAAATTTCCAAGTAGTTACAAGTGACACAGGCAATCTTCAAGGAAAAGCTTTACATGCACTATAGCCAGAAAAAAATCAATTAACTGTTCTTTCTGATAGGGTGGGAATGCAAGGTAACTTCTCAGAGAGTGATGGGAAATTATTATAATGTGCTGATGAGTGCAATTATGTGGCTTTTTTATCTCACACAGTTGTATACTCTAAGGTTATCAATGACAAACTTGCTGATAAAATTGAAAATCTTAAATTTTATGGACTGATACTGATATCCTCACTGTCGTGGTTTAACCCTAGCTGGCAACCAAGCCCCACACAGCTACTGGTCCCCTCCCCTCACAGTGGGGTAGGGGAGAGAATCAGAAAGGTGAAAGTGAGAAAACTCTTGGGTTGAGGTAAGACAGTTTAATAGGGAAAGCAAAAGTTGCACATGTAAGCAAAGAAAAATAAGGAATTAATTCACCACTTCCCATGGGCAGGCAGGTGTTCAGCCATCTCCAGGAAAGCTGGGCTCCATCACGTGTAATGGTTACTTGGGAAGACAAATGCCATAATGCCAAATGTCCCCCCTTCCTCCTCCTTCCTCCATCTTTATATGCTGAGTATGACATAATACGATATGGAATATCCCCTTGCCCAGTTGGGGTCAGCTGTCCTGGCTGTGTCCCCTCCCAGTGTCCCATGCCCTTCCAGCCCTCTCACTGGAAACCGAAAAGTCCTTGACTTAGTACAAACATCACCCAGCAACAACTAAAAACATCCGTGTGCCATCAACATTGTTCTCACACCAAATCCCAAACACAGCACTGCACCAGCTATTAAGAAAATTGTCTCCATCCCAGCTGAAACCTGGACACTCACACATGCTTATTTGGTGAGATACCTCATACTTTCAACGGATGCATTGTCTCAAGTAAAAAGCATATAGGAGCTCATCCAATATGGTTTAGAAAATGTAATTGGACATATCAGTGGCAACTTTTTTTAAGAACTCAATCAACTCTTTAACATGCACTTTTGTCTTTTAAGAGGGTTTTCTTTCACTCCGATACCCAAACAGGACCAAGACAAGCCTTAACTGCTAGAGAAGGTAAGGCTCTAACCTTGGTTATTGAATGATTCTCAGACTGCTGTTAGGAAGTAACATCACCCAAAAGGTACCCCCCTGTATCAGTGGAGTGAAATGGCCAAGGATCATGACAAAGCTGAGAGGTCCTGAAATTTACTTGCAGCATAACAAGGTATCATTGCTAGCACGGGCAGTAATGCAACCCAGGAAAGATCCTAAGTTTTCTTCTCAGTTGTAGTACTGCACTTCGGTAGAGTTATTCCAGGTTCATACTGAGCTGGTCAGATTGACTTTGTTAATTTTAGCCACAGCATGACCCCACCTAGAGCAGACTGAAACCCAGGACAGCAGCCAAGCAGCCTCTCTGTGCAAAAATAGCACTTTCAGAACTCTCTCCCTGTAAAGCTTTTCTCTGCATGCTATCAGTGATATTTTAAATCATCCTCATCATTGACAATTTACCATTTTTGCATTTCATAGAGTCTTGATAATGAGAACACAATGACCAAATAATTTTGTTCTTTCTACTTCCACTTTTAGGCTCACATCACAATCTTATACTTCAACATAAAAATACTATGTCAAGATTGAAAATACTACAGAAGAATGGCTTTACTGAAAATGCTAGAGAAAAAACCCACAGAAGAGTACTATTAGTTTAATGTGGTTTTTAGCAATCTTTGTGCTTGGCTTCATTACAAATCAATATTTGAGATATATCACTTGGGTCATGTAGACATTCTTGTTTCTGTGATATCTATAATGTAGACACTGAACCATGGTAAACTGAAAACATCTTAGTTCTGAGTAATTAGCAGTCACATGTGTTTAAAGAAGTGAAAACATTTTAAAAGAAGCCTTGGTAATAAAACAGGTGAAGTTTTAAACACTTCATAACATGTACATCTTGACAGCTTCCAGTTATTTAAGTTCACTTTAGTTTTATTGCTGTCATAACCTGAAAATACATAGAGATGAAAGAGAAAAACTCCACCCATTCTATATCTGTATTAATGTATTCCATATGTAGATTAACAACTTAGATCTGTCTTTGGGAAATAATATGCTCAGAGTTTGGTTTCAAAACTGTCACAGGGACATTAAAAAAAAAAAATTGGCAAAAGCCTTATGTATATAGACATATAGGACCCACGGCCACTGCAAGACACTGTTTCCACCTAGTGATTTTTGCAAAAGTACAGTAGAAGAGTTCATCTGCAGAGGTTATTCTCCAATCAGATGAGCTCTAATCCCATTTTAATCTCAGTGGGCTATATTAAACAAGAGCAGAAGGTCCTGATTTTAGGACAGATTAGCCTTGACCTCAGAGAGATCAGACTTACTAAGTAGCCAGGTGTACATAAATTGCCACCAGCCAGGGCTTGTAATGACGCATGGTGGGTAGCAATATAGGAACAAAGTAAAACTTCCTTGTTCTACAAAGCAAGAGAGAAGAGTACAACAATCACTGCAGTGCTAAATTGTACCAAAGTGTACACAGTTTACAGTAAGATCCCCTCTGTCTATGAAATATTTTACTGCTCCTTAAGGAAGAAAAAAGAAAGGTTGAGGAAAAAACTTTTGTTGTGAGCTAAAGAACTAAGTGTTTAAAGTTTGTGAAAACTTTACAATGCAATCAGTAAAGAACACAAACTACGTAAGAGATAATACTTTTTAGAAAGTCCCTAAACTGACCATGGTATTCAGCAGAAAGGCTCCCCAGCAGCCACTTATCATCTGGTTATCATTTATATCTTTACTGCTGCAAAACCTGCTACATATGACCACCGATAATGTCCAGGATTACATAGCCCAATACCCTGTGATATCACTAAATTTTGCATATAGGAGTATATTAAAGGCTTCAGAAAAAGTCTGCTCACAGGAGTTCTACGAGATTTTACTTGTTTGGAAAACTTTAGGTACTCTGTCACACAAAGACACCGTGTTTTCATTTCAATTAGTTTGTGCAACTGATCTTTGTTTTGTTCCATTTGCATCCAAGTTTTAAACTCTTCTGTTGTTCAAAATTTGCTATGAAAACTTATGTGATATTAAGGTTATATTAGGCAGTGGTCATGTTATGGTAAATCCAGTTTCAAAGGACCAGTTCAAAACCTCATGCATGTAAAGCAGAGAACTGAATTGGTCTTAAATTTCTCTGCCCGTTCAAAACTTTTCTAAGTTTTTTTTTTTTTTTTGAGGGAGCTCAACAGATTTTATTCTAGATCAAGTATTATCTGTCTTCCTGCAGACATTGTAAAGTTGACATAAACACAGTATCATGTATGCTGGCTATTCAATGGAAACATGAATCACACATCCCTCTGGTCCAGCTCAGCTTCCCTCTGCCAGATGATCTGCTACTGTGCGAATGTGGCCTTAATCATCATATGAACAGAGTGTAGTGGTTGGACCTCAATTTTCCTTTTTTTTTAAATACAGGTACTACTGATACTATTTTCTAGTTGCATGGTACCAACCTCAAAAAGCTTATTTTGTAAACAAATAATGCATACCTTCAAAAAGGTATTTAATTATTAAACACTCTGTATTTAGCCCTAATCTTGCTACTTGGTCTAGAATTTCCCTTCCCAAATCCTCATTTGTCTTCTCTGTTTCCATCTTCAACATCATAATTTTTGTTAAAAAATTAAGTAAAGACACTCATTTAATTTTTGAACATATATAAGTTCACCTTAATCTTTACTTCAGCCTTGCAAAGAGCTGTCTCATCTCTTTGTTGCTGTTATTTTATTTCTGTGTGTAGCACTAGTGACTTCAAACTTTAATTTCCTTTAAAACTTCAAACTTACATTGAATTTTGATGATAATTTTATTCCTAACTGCACAGGCATAACTTCCTTGGCTGGCAGATAGTTCCCTTCCCTTTTCCATTTTCCCTTTTGTGTTCTCTGTTACTCTTAAAGACTTTTCCGTGTGTTTATCTTTTCAGTAAGGTCCTGAACCCTTTCCTACAAGCTTAGGCATAAGAAAATGTAAAGTTTGCCCTGTGTTCAGGTCCTTCAGAGCTGCTGATTTCATAGTTTAGTCCCTTTCATTTGTTCTACTGAGGATATCTCTGCACGTGGACATGCAAATTAATTAGCCAGTGTTTACAGCGATTACAGCTTTGAGAGACGTATTACTACTGAAAAAGCAACACAGAGACAGACAAAGGTGACTAAACTGACTGGAAGAAAAATTAACTTTGATATCTGTGAACCAGAATACAGTTTCCCATTTTTCCTATCAGCCTAGTATGTTAAAAGAATTTTCTCAGCCTCCTGTTTCTGAAGACACTCACCCAAGACAGATAGCACTTTATTGTCTCATCTACCTGTCTGCTCACATGCTTGTCTGACCTCTTATTCAACAGACTGTCGCCATACTGCCTTGCGATTCTGTCGGTGGTCTAGTGTTTAACTGCTAGCACTGTCCCAGCCTCGGCGTGTGTGCTCTGGAGTGGTGGGCTACAAGCTGCAACTAATGATGATAACCCAAAGCTTCTGGTACTTCTCTGAGCCTTTCAGAAGCTCAGAGCTTGTAACGGGTTTCTTGTTACCCCAGATGCCCTCTTTAGAATGACATTTCATCATTGGTGTCTGTGTTTTCTCATGCTGAGGGGTGCCTTGGGTACTCAGCCTTGTCCTGCCTCCAGTCCCCCCCGTCCGGGCCGTGCAGCACAGCCCCTTGCCTTGCAGGCAGTGACTCCGTTGCAGTTGGGAACGGCTCTGCTGACTATGTCTGTCAGCGGTGCAATGGGCAGTGTGGGCTTTGCAGGCTGGCATCCTCTGGGTCAGCGAGTGCAGGGTAAAGATGAGGAGGAAAAGGAGCATCGCACAGAGAGACGTTTCTCTTCCCTCTGGAGTGTTTCAGAAATGCAAAAAACAACCAGTAAAGCTCCTACTAGTGGTTGGATTCTTACTACTGCCTGTGACGGTAGGCTCTCATTGTTTTTCTGATACTATTGTGACAATGATTGTCAAGTTAATAAGATAAATATTAAAAAGGAACAAGGAATTCAAGACAGAAACAGAAACCTGACCCAAATGTAGTTTTTTACTTTTTAAATGTTTTAATAGGACTCTGGTCCATACTAGGATATTTCTTTTACTGTTGTTGTTGGCTCTTTCCTTCTAAGCTCCAAACACAAAGGAAGAAAGCTGCATCTTCCCAGTTCCAAAACATGAATAGACTGCTTTACAATCTACATGTGCTACTGCTCCACTGCATTCTGATCAGTGGCTGGAGTCCGTCTGCAACCAGACATGAGCAGCAGAAATGTCTCTAGCGAACCTCTTATTTTTAAATAGCACTATAAATAAACACTGAAATCTGGTTTCTTGCCAGGTTGATTCAGAAGACAGTAGAAGAGTTACAGTAGGTTTAATCAGGAATTCAGCTATAGAAAGGGGTCAGAACAAAGATTCAGATTCAGAGAACAGCAATGGCAGTCACAGAGGTTTTGTGCAGGTTTTGTGTAGGAAACTTCTAACCAGTACCTGGGACATGTTTGGGTCATGTTTTCGCCTGTCACACATAGGCATCACATAAATTGTATATATATACACACACACACATATAAAAAGAAAGTACTATTTTACTGCAGATTATTTTCTGAAAACACGAAGTGTTTTTCTAAATCAGGCCACCACAAGTAGCTGGGTTACATTAATTGTCCATGCTGGTACTCTTCACCCATTGCAGAGGTGAGGGAGGTTTCTTCCACAGGGCTGGCATGCTTTGCTGTAGGTTTTCTGCTGATAAACAGCTTGTAGTTATTGCAGCTCAGTGTGTGAATAGGAATTTCTTTAGCTACTCTATTCAGAGATAAACCTGTTCCCACTGGCATCTCTGGGAATGGCATTTTCCCCATCTCCTCCCAATATCAAGCAGAATTCTCAGGAGAGGACTCCCAGTTCTTTGTCCATCTGTTCAAAGCTTCGTAAAGCAACTAGAAAAAACATGTCTGTCCCCACTACTAGCCATGAGGTATCAGCAACTGCTCTGTGAAGTGTGCACTGTGAAGTACTCACTGAAATGCTCCTTGCACTGGAGGTGCTTTTGCGTGCTTATCCTTCTGTCTGCAAAGCATCAGATTTTCGTTCATTTGTGAGTGCAGGAAGCTCTGTGGGCAGCAGTACAGAACTGGTTCTCCTGAAGAGCATTTAAATGTAGGAGCTGTGGCTCACCACTCCCGCACACTGGAGAGGGTTGTAAGCTGCCTGCCAGAGTGGAAATAGGAATGTAACTACGGGAATAGGGATCTGTAAGTACGTATGTCTGGTTTTTAGGCTTTCTTATTTGCAAAAGGGAAAAATGACTCCACAACCTGCAGGAGACTTGCAGCCACAATGCTTTTGAAGGCTTTCCTGTGCCTGCTGGCATCCTTTGCCTAAAGGCTGTTTTACTTAAGCTTGATGCAGGATCTAGGATTTGTACCTTCTGAGAAATTTTTGAGAATTGCAGAGAAAACTGTCACCTTATTTTCTGTGTCTTTTACAAAGGAGCCCGTCAGTGCTCTCCTGCATGGAACCTGTCCCTGGATGAACTGTGCGGAAGACAGACAAACACTTTCCCCTCTGTTGGGAAGAGGAGCCTTACATAACTCCTCCTCACTGCTTGCACAGATGCATTCAAAAAGCCCTGTATAATTCATTCATCCTCTCATATACATGGCTCAGCACTGACATGACACAGCATTTTTGCAAGTGATGTGGAAGTTACAGTGGATTAATTTTCTTGGTGGTCAGGCTGGATTTTGAGCTGTCAGCCACCTTTACCCGGTTTCAGATCAGCACAGTGAACAGTGGTGTGAAGTAGTTATGCTTTTTAAGGTCTACTCCACTGTTTCATTGCTCTTTTTACTGCTGTTAGCTGAATGTTAGTTACTTGGAAAGGTGTTCACTGCATGCCTTTGAGTTGCTTTTAAAACAGGCTAATTCTTGGTGTTTCAGTCTTTACCATTTACTGCCTAGTGGAGGTACCTGTCCCCATGGCCCACTGCTTCCTGCCATTCTCCTTGGAGCTACTTGGGCCCTTCAAGGAATCATAGAGCGGGCAGAGTGTGCAGGAGGGAGAGCAGAGCAAATGCCAGGCTGTAGTTGCTGTGGCATCTACACATCTGTGCCAGCTGTGCCACATGTGCTAGGGAATGGCTAACGCTGCGAGGCACAGGTTTTTGTCTTGTCTTCCCTTCTCTTCACCCAGTATGCCTTAAGATCACTAGATCACGAATACCGCTAGTGATAGGGTATGCAGAGATGGTTTTGCAGTTTGTGTAGCTGAACATTTACTAAATGTTTTGCTGATCACTAGCAGCAGGTTTATGGTACCACATATTTTAGCTCCTGGGTTCTCACTGAATGCATCTTGCACTGCTGTAGCTTTACTGCTTTCCAAGTGAGACAGGTACTTCTGTGAACAGCAGTCACGCCTTGGATCTGCACTGCGGACATACCTCTACTGTGAGAAGCACTAGAGTTATTAGCATTTCCATGCACTGCATGAATTAACATTACATTCTAGAAGAGCCTCTTAGGATAAAGAGAGCGAGCTTATAAAAAGGAAATTGACTTTCATGGCATTTGCCATCCTTATAATGATTCTTCCCATATTCAGAACTGGATCCTCATAAGATGAAAAACCTTTTATTTTTTAAATAACAACATATCTGTCTTCCACATACAAAAAAAGAGAGAGAAAATACTTCCTCCTTTTTCTAAAATATATCTTGTTCTTTTATACATGCAAGTCATTTTCATAACCGCTTTTTCTGTTGGTTAATGGCCTGGTACATACTATGTTCAATAATTTAAGACTGAGCTAAAAATTGGGTTGATCTACTTTCTTGGAATATCCTCTGGGAGTATGCAGAAGAGAACTGGAGAAGCAATTATTTCATGCCACAGCTGTATATTTAACTGCTTGCTTTCTCGCTCCAGTGGCATCTTGCTTTCTCACAGATGAGGTAATGGAGGAAATTGGGACTCTTAAGTGCATCAATGAGTCCTGGGAGGTGATTAGCACAGCATCCTGGAACTTACCTGCTTCACGCCAGGCAGTTCTTTGTGTGGACCATTTCTGAGGAAAGTGCTCAGCCTTCAACACACACCATCAGTTTACTCGGGTCTTGATTCAAAAGTTAACTAATTAATCAGTTGATGATGGCCCTGTCTATACATCCTCTTTTGACTCAGTGTGCATGAAGGTGAATCAGGCTCATTTTTATTCTGAGGGAAGAGGCTGCTGCAGTATTTGCCTCGTTTCTGCAGCACATCTGTGCAGGCTGGATAGCACAACATTGTCACAAGAGGCTGCTTCCAACTGAACAGTTCTCTCTTACACTCCATATCTCATCTACGGAACCAATAAATGACTCACATAATTTTTTGCCTCCTTAGCACCAGTTTTTAAATCCAGCCTGCTATGGTCTGGGTCGGTGGAAATGACGGAGGAAAGCACCCTTAGCAGCACAAACAAGGTGCATGATGCAGGATGCAAAAGACAAAGGAGATCAAAAAGACTCTTGGTCTAGCCTGATGTGTTCCCTGTTTATGGAAGAACATCCTGCTTCCTTGTCAAGGCCTGGGCTGGTACTTCAGCCACTCACCTCTGAACACCAGGACAAGAGAAAACTAAGCGCTGCTTTCTGACACAGCCACGCAAAGTTGCACGAGGATCTTTAATCAGTAGTTGAGTCAGTTACTGAAAGCAAAATTGTGGGGCAATTGTGGCCCATGACAGATGACACCGAGGTTCTGACTCCTGCAGGACCTATATATTAAGTGTAGAATGAACTCGTCAGTGCCATCTCAAGGATGGCAGCTCAGCTCTCTTGAAGCCTCTACAGCTAACAGTACATACATACACAACATTTTTATAAGGCAGGCAGCCTTGTGCTGTGCAGGAAATAGGTAGAACAGATGCACTGCAGGTGGATGACCTTTGGCAAGGTGACCACTGTACATGGTTTCAAGGTAGAAACCCAAAATACACAAAGGCCTTCCAAAACGCTAAGGTTAAAGAAATGCAGAAAAATGCAGAGACTTTTTTGTACGTTTTCTCCCCAAGTGACTCAGAAAGTCCTTGTAGAAATCCAGGTAGGTAAAATATTTGCAGGTGGAAGGTTGATGTTTACAGCCTGTGCCTTTTCAAAGTTTGCCGGTAGAGTACTGCCAGGAAAAACATTTTGCAGTGCTAAGCAGCTGAACTCAGAAGGCCTAGTTCTCTTCCACTAGTAGGTAAAGTGTTGCTTTAAATTTTGCCAATTACTTTTTTATGATCATTGTTAATAAGTAATACTGCAAAGACATGATTGCAGGTGGCACACACCGCATCTAAGCTTTTAAACTATTATGAATGCTACAGAGACTCCGTCTCCTGTATCTTGTTCAGCACCTTAGGTTTGCCAGATGAAGCATCCTTCTATTTTATCTCAGTCTTGTGCTCCTCTTTCAAGCTTCAGAAACCTTACAAAGTACTCTTGCATTTCACCAATGGCAATAAATGCAAAAAAAAGTTGTTCACAGAATACAGTGAGATTAATAATCACACAAATTTGCCAGAGAGGCAACTTAGAAGTCTCCAAAGATGGGCCAAAGTACATTTCTCCATGATACAGAAAACAACCACCACAGCATGAAAAATCAGTTTCATTGAGCCCAGCAGATGAAGGGGGCTGCTGAAGGAACGAATGGTCAGCTCACAGCAGCATTTTCGCAGTGTGGTCTCCCAGACTGCAACGTTTTCATGCTCAAAGACTTAACCAGAGGTGCTTTTTCCCTGCTTCCCATTTAAGGGCCTCACTGGGTTTTTCTTCCATGAACTTGTGCAGTCTCCCCTTAGCTGCATTAAAAAATGTCCCATGGCTGTGAGCTCCATAATGTTATCCATAAGGCAGGTGAAAAACCTGCTGAGTGAGGTTTCTGCCTCCTTTTCCATGGCTTCTTTTGACAGACAAGAAGTAGATACCTGCTTTCACATCACCCACAAGGATCCAGGCTCTGTCATAGTGTCCCCACTCATCTCTTTTTCAGGCTGAAGCACAGGATATGCTCTAGCCCTTCAACAGCCTAGCAGAAGGAAAGTTCCTTCTTGAAAATGCTAGACAAAGTTGTCCTCAGTATTTCCTCAGTCTTGTTTCAAAAGGACAACCTCCAGAAGGCAGTTTCTTTCCTCTAAAGCCTTAGCTAAAGTGTGCCAGATGGGATTGTACTTCCCGAGGTGTTAACAAGGACATGGCTTGTCCTCTCCAACAGCACAGGCCCTACTGCTTTCAGATGGCAATGATTCAGTCTGTGCTATTGATCTGGAAGTGTCAGTTACAACACGGGGACAAGCTGTTTTATCCCAGGGATATAAATAACAATCTGAGCATACAGGGAAGAGAGTGCCTTTAGTCTAGAACCAGCCTCTTCTTTGCAAGCTTAATCTTTAACATCTGGTCCAGCTTACAGGGACCTGCAGTGTGTCCTGAAAATTACATATTGCTCCTTTTCATGTTCTTCTTCAGTCTCCCAATACTTAGCTGTTGTAGGGTTCAGCTTTGACCTTGTACTCTCACTCGAGGTGATGATCAGCCTTGCACCAATGTAGCGGTTAGAAAACATGGACCTTGGTTAACCTACAGTACTAAGTTACCTTGAGTAAAAGCAGAACAAATCTGGCCTCTGGGCTGAACTGAACTCATAAATGTTGTCATTTTAAAGTGCTTCTTTGTCAAATAAATTAACAACTACAAGCAGGAAACAAACCAGGCTGCTAACAAAAACTGCCATCAGCATTCAGCTACCCTGCATCTTGGGAGAGGGAATAAACTGGGGCCTTGTGGAAGTCTACAGCTAAAACGGTAAAATTTCAGGCACAAAATCCATAGTATACCCAAACCCTTAAGTAAAAGTACTTTGTGTCTCATAAGCAAATAAAGCTGTAACATAAATACTGACCACACATTGGTGCTTTCTTGCTGGGTCTTCTTTCATGCTGCATGCTTCTATCATTATTTCTTTGGACAAATGGTAACTTTCAGAGAGAGAGGCAGTATTGCTGTTGGTCTGCTTCTTTTTGGCTTGGTGTATTTGCACAGGGATGTGTGTTTATTATACGCATGGTATTCATACTCTAGTACCTACTGAACAGCCCGTTTCTTGGCATAGTGCAAAAGCTTACATTCCCAGGGATATCTGAAGTATCCAGGATGATGAAAATTTGGGAAACAGGTGAGGAAGGAGACAGTAAAAGTATGGTTTACAAATCTTTAAAACTTAAGGTTTTGGTTGGTATTGCTGAGAAATTCCCATTGTGTCAAAAGTACATGTTAAATCATCTCTTTCCACGGTCTGAGCTGTATCTAGATGATTCTCCATCTAACATTCTCAAACCTGTTAATATGTCCATTTTCAGGCCTGAAAGCTCTAAAGAAGTAGACTAAAACTACATTTGAATAATTTATTATGTATCCCACTGTCCTGGTTTTGGCTGGAATAGAGTTAAATTTTCTCCTCTGTAGCTGGTACAACGCTGTGGTTTGGATTTAGTATGAGAATAATGTTGCTAACACCCTGATGTTTTCAGTTATTGCTCAGTAGTGCTTACTCTACATCAAGAACTTTTCAGTCTCCCATGCTCTGCCCGTGAGCAGGTGTACAAGAGACTGGGAGGGGACACAGCCAGGACAGCTGACCCCAACTAGCCAAAGGGATATTCTGTACAATAGAATGTCATGTTCAGTATATAAACTCGGGGTGGTGTGTGTGTGTTTGCCCAAGGCTGCTGATTGCTTCTGGGGGACTGGCTGGGCATTGGTCAGCGGGTGGCAAGCAGCTGTATTGCACATCACTTTCTTTTTTTCCCCTTTTAGATTTTATTCTTCTCTTCCTCTTTCTCCTTCTCATTACAATTGTTATTATTATCATTATTATTATATTTTATTTTAATGTCATTATAATTTTTTTTGTTCTGATCTCAGCCCACAAATTTTACCTTTTTCCCTGAATCCCCTCCTCATCCCTCAGGTGGGGTGGGGGCAGTGGGCGAGCAGCTGCGTGGTACTTCATTGCCAGCTGGGGTTAAACCATGACACCCACAATATACTTCAACTATTAAGAGACGGCAGCCAGTATAGCAGCACTTCAAACGCTGCAGCATTTCTGCACATGAACAGCCTGCCTGGGCACGTCCGTCTCCTTTGATGGCAGGGTGGCAGCACGTGTAGCCCTTGGCACCACCAAAGGGCTGTTTCCTGCCACGTGTACCCACCGCATGGCTGCTTTGAGGCAGAGCATGGGGATGAAGGCCGTGCCAAGCTGGAAATCCCTTCTGCACCCACAGTTTTCTAGCAACACTTTGTTGAAGAAGGCGGCACCAAGTCTGGGTGCGTCCAGAAAGTACCCGCCACGGGTGTTTCGCTGGGTACGGAGCGGACGGCAGTTGTAGGCACGAAGGTCCTTTCGTCGGCAGGGGATAAGCAGATGAAGGGTGCCACCGCCAGCCGGCCCGCCGCACCGGCCCGCCCGTGCTCTCCGCGGCCGCACGGGTTCCCCCCGACAGGCGCCCGCTCCCCGCGCCAGGGCGGCCGCGGCCGGATCCGCGGCGCGTTACCGCCATCCGGTGGCCGGCCCGGGGAGAGCGCCGACTCGGCGGCGTGGGGTGACCCTCCCCCTGGAGCCCGGGGCCCCTCCCGCCTACCCCCGGGGGCACGCCCACCCACCCGCGGGATCCCGCCCACCCACCCGCGGGGTCCCGCCGACCCCGCCGGCGGTACGCGCGGCTGGCGTTGGTGTTAACGGGGCCGACACGCTGCACTCAAGAGAAGGGGGTTCCTGTTAACAGTGAGTTTCCCCTTTGCCTTCCCCGTGTGCAGCAGCTGGTGATGCAAGTTTTGGTTGTTACGTTTTTTTAATGTACTTATTCCTAGAAAATAAAACCGGCCTTTGGAACTGCACGTTGTGAGTTGGGCTGGAGACAGATTTCTGAAATTTTCAGTGACTCAGCACTGAGTTCTACCACCACGTGTTCATTCTCTAGCTTCTTGGGCTAAGCTGTAGAAACGGGAAGCTACAACATCCCCACCTGGAAGCCATGTGTACTGAATGCAAACACAGCACTGTATTTTCTCAGTGGTTGCAATCCTTCTCTGGTGGTCAAGGCACTCACAACAGCTAGGTTGTTGCTCATTTGCCCTAGTAAACGGGGAAAATCAGTCGTGAGCTTGGGGCATCATGCGCACAGCTCCCACCATATTAAGTCTGCACAAAACTGCTGCCCCTTCACTTAAACGCCTCTGCTCTGAAAGCAAGAGGTGTATGACCTTGCAGTAGGCTGCACCAAAGGCATTGCACTGGTCTCTGTGTAAAGCCGGTAGCCACAGTAATAAAAATTATATATTAGCCAAATTTCTCCTGGCTTCTTAAGAAGAAGCTAACAGGCATCCAACTGGACAGATGTTCTAGTAACATATGGAGACCATAAGGAAATAAGAATGGTCATATCATATCAGATCAAAGGTCTGTCTGGTTTAGCAATTCTTCCCAAGTGTAATCACTAGCAGATGCCTCAGGAAGACTATAACAAAGCAAGCATGTGCTGCTACTTTTCCGGATTGCTCACTCGCACTCCACAGATTTGGGGCTTACTGATCTCTGAACTTGGTGGGGTGTGTTGGCATTTTGTAGCCCTCTACTTCAGCTTCTCTTCCCTGTCAGGAGTAAACTTTTAATGTCCATTGCCATCTGAGACAAGGAGTACTAGTTTGATTGTATCCTGTTTGCTTTGAAGTCTTTCGTTCCTGTTTAATGCTCCCTCTGCTGCATTATAAGAGACATTTAACAAGCTCCTTCTCCAGCCACAGAGGATGTTATAGATTTCTTTTATACTTTTCCTTCCCCTCGTGAATCACCTAAACAAAGAGTTTTCCACATACGGAAACCATCATACCTAAGGATCACTCTTGCTACGCTTTGTTTTACTTTTTCTAGCTCTCCTGTACCCTTCCTTGAGCTGGGGCTCAGAAATTTCATTAGGATTGTGGCTGAATGAATGAAATGCATGGAAAAAAACATGGAATCTATTCCTTTATGGAGGGATGTGCTGGGCTAAAAACAAAAAAAAAGCATCATGTGTGGGGCAAAATACAATGCTCCAGATACTAAACCACAGCCTAAGGAGAGTTAAAATGCGGGAGGTGCAGAAGTGGTTTAAAGCCTCCAGTTCACAAGCAAGTATAAGAGAAACACAGAATGCAGGTGGGCTTATTACAATGATTTCTATGCTGAAATATGAAGATAAAACACAGACAAAAACCATTTTCTGGGATTCTGTCTTTATGTCTCAAGCCTGCACTGTGGCACCACTTCAGGTTGTAGCAGGTTAGCACACCTACAGAGCTACTTCATACACACAGGTCCACCACATTTGACAGAAGATTGTTACACACAGTTGAACACACAGGAGCTACAGCTGACTCCAAATCTTCTTTCTTGTCATGTCATATTTTTGGCTTTAAATGGAACACCAGGGTTCTGAGATAAGTTTTTCTGTGCACAAATTGAAACCATTTCCCTGTAAGTGCTGGTTTCCAAAGATGTCTTTTTGTTTTCTTAGCAAGTACCAAGGAACCTAGCAATATCACACTTTGATGATTGAAATTACTGGGGTAGTTTCACTTACATTTATTTATTTGCTTCCTTTTATTTAATAAAGGAAAGGTCAGCTAAAACAGCAATACTCTGTTCTGACAAAGCAGGCCTCTGCCATCAAGGGAAAAAAGTAATTCTCTTGGACTGTAACTCGAGAGAGGCACCTTGTACATCTTAATTTTAGTTTCAGGAACCTGCATAATATTGCCAACACATAAGTGCTGTACTACATAATTAGGCCTTTTAGATGGCATGTGCCATCCATGCCCTATTGCCAGTCGTAAGGGACGGACCTCATTTTTACAGTCACATGTGCAAATTTGGGGACTTTAAGGAAGGCTGTTATAAAAACATCCAAATATCAAGACTCCCCCTCTTCTCCTCCTGCTTGAGAAACATTTGATACTAGAAAATACTAGCTTCCTTCCTTAAATCCTATTGAACTGCTCCCTGCAGGATTATGCAAAACATTCCACCAAGAGCTGCCACTCAGAAAGGAATTATTTGAGCTCAGAGAGTTAATAAGGGGATGTATTTGAAATAAGACATTAAAGGCTTGAAGGAATAGGTATGACTCCTAACTATGGGATTTAAGGCAATGTGGAACAAACCAGGCACTTAACATCACTGGAAAAACTGATAAAAACTAGGCAACAGATAAAAACATCAGACAAGAAACATGGCACCTTCCAGAAAAAAAACCCACCTATTTCATAGAAGTAGATTGGAGAGATGAGCTAGACAACAAAATGATCTTAATATCATGTGCAAGGTCAAAACTAGCTCACATCTAATATCCAGGGTCATAATTTCAACTACCAGAAATTTCACAATGAGGATAATAAATTCTTGGTATTACCATCTTCCAAAAGAGTAATTGTAATTTAAAACTAAAAAAATAGGGGTAGAGGAGTGGGAAGAAAGATGTTTTTCTCTGCCAAACAAATACAGTATCAAAAAGAACAGAGGTATGAATGGAAAAGTGGTATTCCTGGGTATCTTTGGCTCAGTCTTTTCACTACATTTCCCTGAATGAAATAAATTTTTTTGAAAGAGACCATGCTGCCAAAGAGCGGTGATCTGTAGTGCAGCCAAGGGAGCACAGGCAGAGAACAGAAGGCGCTCACTTAGGGGGGGAACCAGGAGATGATAACTCCTGGAGATGATTTGTAACATTTGTGATCAGCTGCTGGGCTGGGAATGAAAAGATTCATTTTGCAAGCTCTGCAGCTGCAGGGAAGTATTAAGGAGTTGAAACTGATCTCTTCTGAAATTATACATTAATCTCTTACATCCAGGATCAGACTTCCTAACTCCAAAATACATTTTTCTTAGTCACATGTAAACGCAGGAGAATTAGTAAAGTAAAAATGATGTGATGCTTACAGAACAATAAAAAGCACATAGGCAATTCAAGCCTGCAAGGTGTGAGAGGTCTGGCTCCCAGCCATTACCTATGCAAATTTATTCAATCCAATTGATAAGTTAAATGTATTTAAGGTAATATCACTTACATGCTTAAATCAGTAACTCTGTTAAACAGTGATTTTCAAGGAATGCAACATGTTATACTGAAACGGGACCACTCTGTGAAGGTACTCTCAGTACAGGCAAGGCATTTATTTCAGTTTTTTTGATTCATAATGAACGGTGTTTAGAGGCTTATTTCTCAAGCTCTGGATAAAAGGAATGTCAAAATGAGTCCAGGTATCAGTGCAATTGTGCTATGTGCCTTTCCTGCTCCATCCCTTATCTGGTGTTTAGAGAAGACTCGACACGTTTGAGGGGGCAGGAGGAAGGAGGAGGAAGAGCATTTATGTCGTCTGAGAGTCTACAGCCAAACAAATGTACACCCTGGCTGGTTTAAAAGGTAATTTAGTTTGGAGCTTTTCACTCAGCACCTGCCAAAACATAAACCAGAATAAGACATTAAAGAAAGTTCATTACGAGCACTTCAAAACTCTCCTCCTTCTCTGTGCTGTCTTCCTCTAGGACTTTTTGTATAATAAATGTCCTTATCTTTGTCTTTGAGGAGCTCCTGAAATGTTTTGCTTGTCTGAGACACAAACAAAATCTCCAGGGGTCTGTGAATGGCAGGCTGATCTTTCAGAATTGCTAGCTGGGGGAGGAGAAATGAACTCCACTGTAAACCAAGGACTCACTGTGACAGATTTGTTAATGCTGTTGCTTCTCTGAGACTGAAGCTAACAGACAGTACACATCTGTAGCGACTACTGGGGGGCAGGTGAACCCTGGTGCTCAGTACCACCAACTGGTCTGGAATTAGGTAGACTTTTACAGAGTTCCACTCCCAGTGCAAGACATTTATCAGCCTTGATGTTGATAGCAAGAGTCATATTCAAGACAAAAGGCACGTATTGAGTGTTATTCATGTTACTCAGTGCACCCTACCAGGAGGCACTGCAGCACCGAAGAGACACAAGAAGTGATACAGGAGTCCCACATTGCTGTTACTGGCTCTGCAAGACAGTTGCCACCCGAGCAGGCTATTCTGGATGAAAGGAGAAAGCAGGATAAGAATCTGAGCTGTTAATGCCAGCTCAGATGCCCCCACGCTGTGTTTGCTGCGTGAGAGCTGAGCAAGGCAGAGGTATCTGCCTCAGACACACCTGTCACCAGAATAGCTGGGTGCTGGGACCCGGAGCTGCCCTTAGCACAGCTGTGCCATCTCCTCTGTGAAGCCTGGGAGATGCAGGCACACTGATTACAGCGTGCTGGCTTCAGAAAGCCTCGTAAAGCAGGTCTGCGCTGCCCAGAGGTATGCAGACCAGGCTAGACTGAAGTGCAAAGGTTAACGGTTTTGCTGATTAGAGCAGCTGTAATCGAGTTAAAGGCCATACTTGTTATTCACTTAAGGCTGTGCTTGACTTAAATCGCCTGCTAGTCAGTGTGTGGCTCTCTCCCCTTATCTCCACCGGAAGAAGGGTAAAAAGCTCCTGTTACCTTACCAGCACTTCTGAGTATCTTCCTGTTGTGAGCCATCCAAGCGTCACAAGGCCACCAGACCCGTCTGTCAGAGCACCTTCAGATAAGTCTTTTCAGATGTCTGCAGGGAAAGTGTTAAGGATAACACAAACATGCACAAAATGGGCTTTCACAGAAGATGTGTGATCCAGCAGCAGGAGCAGTCAGGGTGGCTGGAGGAGGGGGCTGTTACAATCTCTAACGTGCAATGGCTTCTCCAAGGAAGAGGAAAAAGCTGCAGGCAGCCATGCAGTTCCCTGATGCAGTCACACCTATGAACCCAAAACTAAGAGTTTGTTTCTTATATGAAAGTTACAGAAGAGGGAGGTGGTAACACACTGCACCCATTGTGCTTGCTGCTGTCAGCTCCTGAATATCTCACTGTTTACACAACTAGGACCAAAACACCAGATTTTCTTTATTGCTGGTATAATTGGTAATAATGCTTTTAATTTTGAACTTTTTTAAAATGAAAAATCACTAAAGTTTCTTTAAAATGAAAAATCACTAAATTTTCTTAAAAATTGCCCATTTTGCTATCAGCTGGATTTTGGCAGTAGTTGAAAAAACCATATTTTTAAAGTAGCATTTTAAAAATGGGGATTTCACCACTTTCTCACATATCAGTTTTCATTCTGTGTGTGACTATATTTTATACATAAAGAGAGAGAATTAAGCTTTAACTATACTTAAGCACAGACATCCCTGAAGATACTGAAAGACAGGATCTTACTCTCTCCCATCGGTTTTAAAATGTTCTAAACCCAGAGATTTAAGGCAGGTTTTGGACTTAAATGAAAACGGACACAGACATTTATATACATACACACAGGTACAGAAATACATGTACACGTATCTCTGCCCACAAATACATAATACAGGTTAATAAGGTATTAAAATATGTATATTTCACATTGCTTGAAAACTATTGCCATGATAATAATAATTCAGCAGCTCCACTCGAAACTTCTCGCCTTCATCCTTCATGATTTGATATGACAGTTCAAACCTTTGCATGATTTCAGTGGTACAATTTTTTTTTTTGTTGTTCTGCTTTTATACACTTTTTAATCATTGTTCTCTTTCAAATTTTGCTTTGGCATCAAGGCACTCATGATCTAACCAGCTTTCTATTGTGCTAGCAAACAAATTCTTAAATGACATTTTTTCCCCTAATTTATGAATAGTCTATTCCTGGCTAATTTATCTCCATCCTTTTGCCAATTGTCTGGAACACCCAACATGTACTTCACTACGCCTGTCTATGTTGTCTTTTGTTCTCAGCAGTACTGATTTCCTGAATGAAAGCTGAAACGGACTGAGAGTTGCTCCTTCAAGATGCCAGGTGATGACAGCTCTGGAGGATGTACATGAATCCCTGGGAAAGGGAAGACGGAAGCCATCAGGTAACATTTTAACTTGTGGTTCTGAAAAGGTAGTGGCATGTGTAGGGCTCCATCTATTTCAAACGTTTTAGAAAACCTCCACAGCAGATCTTACCTTCCAAAGGACTTTTTTGGTGATCTGCGCATTACTACTGCCTACAATGGTTTTATGATACAGCTTATTTCTTCAAGAGCACTGTAGCAAGCAGCCTACACTGCCAGTAGTGTTATTATTTAAGTAGATCATCAGCAAAGTAGTGACTGTCTAATCAGTGAGTTCAAAGCCCTCCTTTATATGTATGCTGATCCCTTATGTTATCTTCTTGCAAAGCCCAGCAATGCAAAGGGAAACTAGCTCCAGGTTTTATGGTGGTCCTGGTCATTCTAAGAGTCATTTCCTTCTCTTTCAGGGACATGAAGAGGCATATATTATGTGGGCAGAAGATTCTGTGTTCTGGTCAATAACATAGGCCAAAGAGGTCAATGGCATTCAGGCAAGCCTGCCTGAAAGCCCCTATAAATTTTCAAAGGTGGGTGAGGAAGATTTAGAGACTGGATGTGTTCTGCCCATGCAGGAGGAAAGATAAAATGCCACTCTGTAAAGGGGAACATAAAAACCTTAAGAGGCTATACAGTCTCCTTAATGGGGGAAGAATTTTGCCCACCCAGGTTTTATTTTACTGCAGGGACACATCAAAAGGGCACTTGAAATTGATGCTTAGAGAAAACTGATCCACCAAGGCAACAGCTAAAGCTTTCTTTCCGCCTTCTCTTCTGCCCCCATTCCTCTTTTGTCACCACCTATTTTGATGCAACACCTTCAGAAGAGGCAGCTGGTCACTGACACAGTGATGAACACCCCCACCATCCTTCCTTTCCAGATGTTTCTTGCTTCCTGCTTCCAAGTCAAAGTTGGCACAGGCCCAAAGAAATACACATATTTTCACTCTGCTTAGGAATAAAAGTACTATTTTATAAGCTATGAATCCAGCTTATGTTATTCCCTATGTTTTATAAAAACTATTCTTGTCAGTAAACTCTCTGGGACTCTTCTACAGTTGTATAGTAAGGGTGGCCATGAAACATCTTATCTAACTCAGCTGGTTATACAAGGAATAAAATATCCCTCTCTTTTTTCCTACATATGGAATAACAGTGGGTATTTAAAATCAATTCAAATATATGTATGTAATTATATATATGCTGAAATAGTGCAATGAAAACAGAAATCTTTTGCATGCAAGGAAACTGAAAGCTCCTTTTTTACTTTACTGTGCTTTGGAGCATGCCCAATCCATTTTCACCCACATATCCTGAAGTATTAGCCACTGCAATAGTTTTGTTGCCATTTTTCACAGTGAAACTGTGAGTCTGAGAGAGAGAATTAGGAGATGTTGCAAAACTGAATCAAGCAAAACACAGAACAGGAAATCGCACTCAGGTTTTTGGGTTCCCAAACAGTTTAATCCCACTAGACTTTGTCCCATATTTTGATAATTTTGATTTTCCTGTGTTACCTGTGATCTCTTTAAAAAGTATTTATGTCGCTGCCAGCTCATAAGCCAGTCCTGCAATCTTGTGCAAAAGCCCCTTTATAATCAATTACAGTCAAAGAAGCATCCAACAAATCCTAGGAACTGCTCAGTATCTTTTCTAAGATCCAGCTTACAAGAAAATGCATGGCATTGATCTGTATTTTCTGTGGCTTTTTAGGGAGCTGATAAGTGTAAAATTTCCATCAGTAGCAGCAATAACAGGAACATGTTCCTACAAGGGAGCATCCAAGCCGTTTTATACTTGCTAAACCTATTGACTTGTCATTTTTTCTTTGCTTCTTTTATTTATTCCTCAACACATACAAGGACCAATGCTTGTTGCTTCCTGATCAGCCACAATATTTTGAAATGTTTGGCATTGCTCTCTGACAAGATAAGGCATGGGCTGCAGAGATGCAGCAAGAGTGAGGGAATGATGAATGAGACAGGGAAAACCACAGAATGACAGATGGAACATTTGGTGCACACTTTAAAAAATCCATAGTTTCCAGGACCTTGCTGGGAGACAGAGCTGAGGAGTTTCTGAGCAGAAGGGAAGGGCCTGTGCACATGGCACTCATCTACTGTAAGTTAAGACAGTTCTCACAGACTTTTTGTTGGGGAAAATGAGGACTATTTGGAGGTGGTCAGTGTTTATTTTTCCCATGGTTCTGTGGCTGTGCACAGGGTGAGACTATTTGGATACCACTGGCTCCCAGTACATCTTTGAGCCTACTTTTGGAGCATTGATGGACAGAAGCTATGTCACAACTGAAAGCATTTGCTATCTTATCAAACTTTGTCATTTTAAATGGAGAGAAAAGTAGCAATGCAGAAAAAAGAAGGCCTCTTTTTCTTGCCCTGGGGAATGATGGCTGCGGTACATGCTACGCATACATCTGGCCAAAGTAAACTACCCAGAGGGTCACTTTCTATTGGCAGACCATTATGTGTTTGGGATGTTAGCCGAGGGTTAAGCCAAGAGATAAAAAAAGGAGTAGAGAATCAAGATAAAACAAGGAGTAGAGAATCAGGGTCAGAGGGAAGAGTAGGGTAAGAAAGAGACATAGGATTTTCACATTTGTTTTATCTTGTAAATAAACTGTTTTAGGATGATAATGTCCTATACACAAATACATGTGTCATAGGTAAAATACAGACAGAGTGGCACAGGGTATCTTGGTTCAGTTTCCCCTGAGCTTTTGAATATTATTTACAGTTGTGAATTTGAGATAAATATTTAAGATGTAAACCCCCACACACATTTTGGAGAAAGGGAGACATACAGCTGGATGCCCTTTCTCCCAGCTGCTTTTCTTTGACTTAGGGAATCAGAATACCACCAGAGAAACATTTTGTTCAGTAGAGTATGCATTTGGCAGAAACAAGCAAGAGGGACAGTAAATTGCAAAGCAAGGTCAGAACAATTTTGCTTCCAATTTTTTTTTGTTTTGTAAAAAGAAAGAAGGAAACATTTTTCTTCAAAAAAATACAGACAGCAAGGCACAGCAGTATTTCTGTGGGGGTGAGCTGTCAGAAAACAAGAATGATCCATTCATATTGCTCTTTGAAGAGCTGAAATATTTGTATGCATTTAAATTAAAGGGATTATGCACTTGGAGGATTCTTAGTTCTCTGTCTTCAGGACACTCACACTTTTCTTCTGTTCCTTCCAATTGGTAGGTAATAGTAACCTAGCTTCCCTAGGTGGGATGAACTCAACCAAACATGCATGGCATACATCTCCACTTGAAACAGTTCAGGCTTCC
This sequence comes from Falco rusticolus, assembly GCF_015220075.1. NCBI lineage: Eukaryota > Metazoa > Chordata > Aves > Falconiformes > Falconidae > Falco > Falco rusticolus. Next base: position 48,079,885 of record NC_051210.1, on the reverse strand, counting down.
TGGTTTGAAAAGACAGACAGAAAGACAGACTGAAAGAAACACTCTTGCAGGCAACATAGTATTTTATTATTTATTATTTTGCATTAACTATTCTGATAGGTTATAAATGGTGCCTTACTGGCATCTGTTTCTCTCAAGTCTATGAAGTCAGTATGGGGTGACATACCAGAAAGCAGGTATCCAAGGCTGGATAAGATGGATCTGAGCTCTCTGGAATGAAATTTGTTCTCTCCACTCTCGGATCCTTCCTTGTACAGTGCCAAGGTGGCCTGAAGAAATTTTAGAGAGGGTTGGCTACCATAGCATGACTGGATAATTTCTATTGTCCAAGCTTCATGAATGTTAAGTTCTACTGGGGTCCTATCACCTGTTTATAAATTTTCACATCTAATGGACTGTGCTTCTGTAAAGAGAGTAGGAGCTTAGGTTAGGAGAATCTGCCATGTTGGTGAGTCATTTTAGCTTGTAGAATCCCTCACACAGAATCTACTTGCTAATCTAAAATATATCTAAATTCGAAAATTAACCAAAATTCTAGAATGAATCTGAATTAATCCCATTAACAACTTCTGGTGATCCATCCAGCCTACTTGTAAAAAAAATGTTTTGTCACAACTCCTGAACTCAAAATTATTTCTGAACCTACTTCAAATAATCTGCACATTGAATAATTAAATGCAAAAAGGTCTTTTTACTTCAACACGCATCTTTCCAATTTTGCTGCATAACAAGCTGAAAAACACAGTTTTCCAGAACACAGCACAATTATGGCAAGATTTGAGGCTTGTTATTTGGGACATCTTTTCAGGAAATGTCTTCTGAGCACTAGAGAAATCATCAGAAGTGAACAGTTCACCCATGCTCTGGGAAACATGACAGTAAGGTGTGTAACCAGACAGAATTCAGTTCATTGATCTCCTGTAGCATACACAGATTAAAGTGTCCCACATTGCTTTTTTGTTTGTTTGTTTCTCTTTCACTATAACTCAGGATAACATTAATTTCAAATCAGCATTTCAAATTTGGGGACAGAAACAACTAAGTATAATTTCCTATGCAAGCCTGGAAGCAAGGTGAAAAGCAGTCAACAACGTCAAAGTCTGTCTGTATCCACCTGTGACTGTGTCCCAAGAGCTCTAAAGAGCATGGGCATTATTCCACAACTAGTGAATCCGTCACTGGTGGATTTTTTTCAGCCTGAACAATACTAACATCAGGATTCATGGCTACAAACATAAGGGACACCATAAAAATCCCACAGTTCTACACAGTCCTGAACTGACTTGAGCAATGCTTGCTCAGGCACCTCATGCTGCATCACACGATCTGAATGCTCCTGTCTTTGATAAATCATCTCCTGAAGCTGGTGGCTGAGATTGTTTTCATGTAACAATGCTGGCTCTGAATACTGCAAGCATGGTTATTAGAAATGATGTTAAGCAATGCCATAGCTTTGTTTTTTACAAAGTATTTTGCATTCTCTGCTAGGAAAAACCCATGAGGCTACATTTCTGAACACTTCAGTATGATGACTATATGTGCACCGTACAACCATTCACTTACATGTGACAGCTGAAAACCGCATAAAGTCTAACACAGGTGATTTTCTGCCAAAATACATCCAAGCAAATACTTGTCTCTTCTGGAATTTTTAACAGATGAGCAACTCCAGCCAGGGTGACGTAACAGTTGAGCAAATATAAACAAAATGTGGGGACCTGAGAAAACGATTCATGATTTTGAACAGAAAACAGCAAAAAGCAATACCTTACCCAGCTGTGCTCCAGGATGCACTAGCAGGGCTCAATTCCAGATCCCCACTTGCCCAGCTGATTTCAACAATGGTTTGGTTTGGTGTGGCACAGCAACAAAACAAAGCCCAATATAAGCCCTTCTCTATCAAGACAGTAGGTGTTAGAGATCTCAAAAATCCATGTACTCTGACTGTAAACAATGCAAGCACACATGCAAAACAAACTAGCAATGGCATACTGCACAGAGATAACTGTATCACTAATCTCAGTCCCATTCCCAGTGGAAAAATGTTTGTCACAAAAAAACCTCACTACAATTCTTACTAAATGGTGCCTTTGTTGCTTGTTTCTGGAGATTGAACAAACCCCACATGGACGTTGATACTTTCCCCAGACCAGCACTGAAGTGTAAAACCTTCCACTGAAGTGGAAACTGTTCTCCTGTACCTTGAATTTGGACTTTGCTTTTGTCCCACAACCCATTGTGGGTTGCGTTTTCTTTCAAAAATTAGCTACGCAAAGCTACTCTTTTCAGTGACCTCAGCACGTGATTATGTATATGCAGAATCAGAAATGCAGGAGACAAGGTTCCCACCGTTTCCAGGCTCTTCGTTGCGTCCTGTTGTGTAAAAAGCCAAGCAAATGTTGCCTCCTTTTCACCAGCAGAGGACGGTGCCTCCTCTACTTAAAGACTCACTGCCGTGGCAATCACTAAGGTTTCCCTTGCAAGCCAGAGATACGTGCGCTGCGTTCTAGAGGCTGAGGGAAAAGAAACAGCAAGATTATCTCGTATCGCTTCTGCTGCATTCAGTCATACACAATGTGGATGTCAGACAGCTGCTGGATTGCCCATCGCCTCAATCCCTGGAGCCCCCAAAACTCCCACAGCTGTGGGATGATGCGGTGACACAGGGATCTTGGCCCATAAAATCACTTACTTAATTGCTTTCTTTTTAGAGGATTTTATTTATTGGAGAGTTTTCCTTTGTGAATTTAGTGCGTGAAGGGATACTAGGCAGCATGGAGGCTAACATCTCTAAAGAGCAGTGACATGAAGTCTGTGCTGTAGGGTCCAGTTCTGAGGAAGCACTTGCATGGACTACCACGTGAGCTGCGACCTCAACAGCGGTAGGAGCAATCGTGTCCCATGAATAGTTATTGGGCAGTTTTTTATTTTGTACATATTATACATCACTTTGTCCAGCCATTTTGCACTCAGATGATCATTCTCAGATTGTCATAGCTATATGGCTCATCTTTATGTATTTGACATGCCTCTTGGCACACATGTGTGACCAACGTGCTGTTATTGTTGCCTGGGAGCTGACTCAGGCTGAACTAAAAGTAGGATTCACCTTACATTAGCTGTTAAAAAATTAGGGTTGTCATACTTCAGTGAAAGCAATGCCAGTATTTTCAGGTGTCAATTCATCCTAATGATAGGAAGCATTTGTTCTGTAGAAGTAATTCCCCTCTGAAGCTTCTTCTCACCCTCTTTGCATTGAAAACCAAGCCAAGAGAGCTCACTCAGACCAGACATTTCCCTTTGAAACACATAAAATATGCAGCATTAATCCTACCATAATTGCCTTGTCCAGCATCTCAGAGGAAGCTGATCATGCCACAGTCAGCCTGAGGTTTCTTGAGTCCCAGCCCAGAGGCATATCCACTGAGCTATCCCAAACATTGCCTTAGTAATTGCCTGATACATACAAGTTGCCTCAGACAATCAAGCCAAATGATATAGTATGGGAATATATTACAAATCATGTGCAAGGAAAGCTGCTGAGGTAGATGCATTTAAATAAAATTTACAAACTCGGAGCTCCTTGGTATTCTTTCTTTCCTCATTAGTGCTGTTGAAGGTACTAAGACTTGTTTCTGAATAAAGGATGTAGATTGTGCCTTTAGAATAGCATGACATAAAAATCACATTTCCTTCCCATTTCCACTGTACATACTTTCAGTGTGTTTGTAAAAGCTACTGAATTTATAGGCCCAGAGTTTCACTTTACCTATGCATCAAATAGAAACCAAAATGCTTCCACAGTTTTAGTTCACTTCATTGCTAGTCTGGGGAGAACATCAAAGTCCATTCAGGGTCTCCAGTTTCCTGAAACTAGCAACAAAGGTGCCAGTTAGTGAGACTTGTAGTGTTTTTTTTGTGACAAACATATTTTTCCACTGGGAATGAGACTGACACCAAACAGCTTGTGTGTGGGGAATTTTGGAGGCATCAAAACACAGCAACTTTTCCGAGTGGTTTTGAACATAGAAATAAGAAGATGGATGGCGCTATTGCCAATCTCCTTAGCTTGCAATTTCTTTCTAAAACACATGTCATCACAATACCCCATCACAATTTGTTGTGGGGTTTTTATTTTCATACTATAATTGCCAAAATACAGATCTGTCAAATGCTGACAACTAGCACTGCAATTGCTAAACATGGAAACTATTTTAATGAGCACAGTCTAAATAACATTAAGTTAGGCAGTGACCAATTTCTTCCCAAAACTGTGTTGTTGCAGATGGTTTGGTGGGTGAGTACAAGCAGAATCCTTTCTATGAGGTGTCTAACACCCTCACTGTAAAACCATAACAGGACATGCTGGAATCCCTCCTTTCTTTGTAATAAAACCAAATTAAACCAGCCATGGCTAGATTATAAGGGCGAGCAATCATAATGAAAACTCAGGAAAACCGAAGGATGGTGGCGAGAACAAGTAGAAGTCCAGACACTCACACCCACCCACCCATAGAACTACAGCACTTCACAGACAGCAATGTGAGAGATGTGGCACCTTGCCAGTCACTGTTGTTCAAAATTGGGATGGAGACACTTCGGTATTTCTCACACTGGAAGTTTTCAAATAAATTTGTAAATTAAAAAAAAAACTTTCCAGCCCTGACTCAGATGTCTGTGATTGGCGAGCTGTATTTGTGAAACACAGTTTTCCTACTTAAATTCATTAGCCTTGCTGAGGGAGGAACAGTGTAAACTGTGTTCAGCTTGACTAGTACAGACCAACTAAACCAGGGGTCCTCAAACTTTTTAACCAGGGGGCCGGCGCGTGGATGCAGTGGCAGGCAGCCATCTGCGGCTGCTTGGTTTCCCCCCCCAACCCCCGGCAGGGGGGGGGCAGGGGGGGTCTGTAAATACCGGGGGGCAGATTGAGGACCCTGGGGGCCGTATCCGGCCCGTGGGCTGTGGTTTGAGGACCCCTGAACTAGAGGGTCAAGAGGACATTTATAGCATTGATTAAAACCCCAAAGATACCACCTCGTCTTTAAAACTAATGGAAAGACTACCTTTGGGTAGTAGAAAATTAGGCCACCTAAGAAATTCTGCCACTTCAGGCTTCTTAGCAGTACAGGAAAGATTGAAATTCAAAAACAGAAAGCCTGGGGCATTCCTGCCATGGGAACAGGAAGGTAAGTGTAGGTGAAAGGAGGAGGAGAGACAGAAGAGCTTTGGAGGCTGGGATGAGTGTCCTGATGCTTGGGGAAGACTAATCCTGTGAGACAGGGACAGCTATGCATCAAACAGTTTCTTGCTATGGACAGCATCTATATTACTGTCCTGTCCTGAGGGATGAACATTACCTGAGGCAGATCTAGAAGTATACATCATACTTACAATCCCTATAAAATTTTGTTACAGCTCTGTTTCGATGAGTCTAGACCATCTGGCATTAACTGGGATGTCTGGCCACCTTGTGAAAAACACAACTCATGAACCTGTTTACACATCAGAAGTGCTTCCAAGCCTGGTGAGTAGCAGCAGGTTTTCCTGTTAACCTGGACAAACAGAGATGCCCTTTGGTGAGTTTATTTGTGTTTTCTTAAAATTCCAATGACATTTGTTAACTGGACCTTTTCTGTTCCAGGACTCTCTCGTCTCAGGTTCCCTCACCTACAGTTTCCTAACAGGACGAGTACAGCAGTCATGCAGATATTCAAAAGGCAACATGAAAAGGTAAGGGCTGGCTATGAAATACTCAGAAATAAATGAACATTGAGCTTTGCTAGCCTGATTCAGCAAGGCATTTATATTCATATTCTGTGCAGGGAAGTTGCATACTTGTAAGGACACCTATCCTTGTACAATATTATTAAGTGCTTTCTAATTTCCTTAATAATTTCCTTCCTTACCAAAAGAAAAAAAACTTTGTCCAAAGTTGTATTTGGTTTTGAATACATTGCATAATTTCCTCTTTGCCAACAAAAATTCTTGTTGAAAATTAAATTTCTGAGGAAGGTTGGCATCAGCAAACAGATGATAACTTAGATTAAAAAAAAAAAAAGAAAAAAAAAAGGATGTAACAATTCAAATTGTTTTCAGAATTTTCAAGGAGTGAGGATGAAGTTGTCTCTTCTCAATTGGAAGGAGTCAGTAGGGACAACATGCTAAATTGATGAAAAGTCATTTGAGAAATACAAATTAGCACAACCTGAAACAAAACTTGTAAAATAGCAAGGATATATGTCTATAATTTGTCTGTAGGGGAAGTTTTTCACTCAATGAGACATTCAACTCTGAATTTTCCCAGATAATCAGACACTAGAAATGTTAATCTACAGAAGCCAAAATTCTAAGGTTCTTTGTGCTTTTACCAAGATTATCTTTCTGACAAAATCTAGCAAGGAGCACTGGTCAGCATATTGACCCAACAGTAATGTCACCAGAAAGGATGCTGAGAGTGGAACAAGAGTCTCAAAATTATATAGACTATCCCTTAATGCACAATCTCATAATAATTTTATTTTGCTACAGGCCAGCACTTTCCTGATATCCAGGTGCACAAGTAAAGCATTTGTCTGTGGGGTGCTTGCCAGCCAGCTGGCTTACCTGATGTGATCTGGCCTGCCCTCCACACCTGGGAAGTGCTGGTGGGATACACATTGACGGAGCTGGGGAGGAAGCAAGCTGTCTCCGACTGAGCTTTCTAAACAGACCAGTTCCTATACTCAGAGATGGCCCTCTTTTCCCCCAGGCCATTTCTTCTCCACTCCATGTTCTGCAACATGATTGTACTCAGCCTGACACAAAAAGCCTGTGAGTTGCTTTGCTGTTTACCTAATAATCTGTGTGGAGAACACTTTTCTTTCAAACCCTGCAGGCACATTGCTTGATGCCAACAGTTTAAGAAAATTGGTCTGATTATTCCGGCTGGTAATTGTACTTGAGGATAGATGAGTTTGCTTTGTCTAATTTTGAAAAGCTTATTACAAATCAGGATTTGAAAGATGGACTTAGGTTCAAAAATTTTGAGTTTGTATGCTTGGGATTAATTGCACTAAAATGGGATAGAGAGAGGGAAGAAAAGTTAACGTGCAACGGAACAGGCAGGGTGAAAAATACAGAAAGGTACTGTGAAAGCTGGAAGAAAGATGAAGAGAGGGTCAGATTTTAATGTTGAACATGGATGCCAGGGAGGGATTTTCATTCAATAGTAAGTGGATGAAACCCAGATCTAAGCAGCACTGTTGTTACTACTACCACCAATATGCTTCCCTGCCCTGAGTCAAACATTAGGTCTGTTGATACAAAGTTCAGTGGAAGAGAATGGGAGGGAAAAGGGGGGGGGGGGGGGGGGGGGCGGGGCAGAGAAGGGGAATGCAAAGTCTCTGTTGTAGGGCATGCTTTACAAACTTACTTGTATCTAAGCTGACCACTGTAGTCCTAAGCGAAGACAAACCATACTGACAATTTGCAGCCCCTGAGCCCGCACCTGTCAAGCTAAGTCTGCTCCTGAAGTACTCCATAAAAGAGCTTATACCAGCTACTGGCAACCCCTGCTCCCACCAAACGAACCTCTCCTCCCGCTCCTGCGCTCAGAGGCTCGGTCTGTACTCTGAGCCTCCACGCTGCATTGCTTCATCGCACACCAACAGCCCCTCAGTCCTCTGGCATTCACCCCTTACTTCTACAACAAAATACCTTGCTCTTTGTTACCTTTTTTGTGTTGCAGCGTATGTTGTTCATGAAACATAGTTTACAGTGGTAAGTATCAATGAAACCATGTTTAGAATTTTGTACACAATCTGGGTCTGCTGAGGGGAACTCGCACTGGAAAAGGTTCAGAGGGCTCTAACAGAGCTAGACAAGAATATCAGAGCAAGGCTGGGAGGGATGTAGATAGCCTATACATAATCTGAGGGAGAGCAGAAGAGTTATTTCTAGTGAATAACTCCAGCTCAGGGAAAAAAGATGATATGAGCTAGTCATTTCCCACGTGTCATCTAGGTATTAGAATAGTCCTAATAATCAGAGTAACAAGCCTCTGGGAACAGCCTACCCATTAGAGCTGTGGAGACCAAAACCTAACAAATCTACATCTGAAGCTTGATAAATTTATGCAAAAGAGAGAAATAAGAAACAACAGTTACAGAGAAATTGCTTCATCATAGCAAACTTTATGTTGGTGTGATCTTCAAAATTTAAAAGTGATGCTTTTTGCATTTTCTTCCACAAGACTTACAAATGACAAAACATTTGCAAATAATTTTCAAAATTTATCAGTAGATTTCTTAAATATCTATATAATAGACTACATTTTTTCAGCATAGTTCTTTTATTTTCATGAATCTCATGTAGGATGACATGATCTTGTGTATGCATTAAAGCAAGCTTATTTTTGCAACCAACAATGCACTCTTATGCAAACTTTCCAGTTTGCCAGATGAGACTTTCCATAAAATCACTTTATTGCCCTCAGTAATTGCACAAGATGTAAATTAATTGCTAATACAGTCCTGTCTGAGGTTTTTCATAATTTTATGCAAGACTCTTAGACACATTTTACATACTGGTGAAACACTGGCTTTTTTTTCCACCGTACTCTCTGAAACTTCCCTAATGACTGAAAATGCATTGCATCATCAGTGGATTAGACAGCTCCTCAGCAACATTGCTTCGAACCTCACGGGAGTAAACCAGTTAACTCCTGCACACATAAAGAAGTTGCTGTTGAATATCCTCTTGGATTAGTGCTGGAAATGGAAAGATTTTATTGTCACTTGAAGAAGCAAGTAAATAATCCAGCTGGATTCCAAATGCAGAACCCAGAATTCCACATGGATTGAAACCTGAGTGTCTCAGCCGACCCATCCTGTGAGTCTGCCATTACACTCATAGCTATGACAAACAATAGACCAGAAAATCCTGATATTCTTAAATGAATACCCAACACATCCCAGGCGTTAGGGTTTGCCAGAAGTTCAGGAAGAGATATTGAACCCAGTGTATTTCCACTACTCCCTGTGCTTGCAGGCATATTTCTTCTTGACATCACAACTGTTGGGAAGTGCTTTAAAATAAATCAGTAATTAGAAAGGAAAGGAGAGGTGTATTCACCATTAAAGGGCTATTTGTTTACTGATGGGAGTGGAGTTCTGTTAGTGTCCTCCTTTTACACTATCCTGAAACCTATACATGCCACTTTCTGTCTTTGATGAGGTTCACCGGACAGCAGCTCCCGGAAAAGTTTTCCTTTTTCTAATTTAATTACTTTTCCCTGTTTCCCTTTTTGTCTTTGTAGTTGATTTAGTGCCATGCAGTGTCCCAGATGGTCAGTCTGGGAAGCAGACATGGACATTTTCAAAGAGACTATGTTGATTCCCTTTGGACCCAGAACGACCTCCTCCTCCCACCACCCCCATCACCACTCATTCACAGATTTTAATCCCCAGTAAACATGGTATGTAAATATGGGAAGAAAAGTGGGCCACAACTTGAAACCAACTAAGGGGACAGGGAACCATGGCTGGCATTGGCAGAGTATCATTTAGCAGAGGCTGGTGCCATTGTTTGCAGCATGGATAAAACCAGCTGGCCATGTTATGCTTGACTGAGAACTAGACAATGGAAGGGAGGATCACATGTGAATAGGAAGTGATATGAGAGGAGATGAAGAAAGAAAGCTGACATGCTCAAGACAAGGTCTGAGAAAGAGAAAAGTGATGAAAACCTTCCTGGATATTTTAATCCGTGCCAATAACAGCAAAATTCACTACCTTTTTCTGCCCTTGCACAAAATACAGACACAAAAGAAGTGTTTTGGTATAAACTTCCTGCAGAGGAAATACAGGTGCTGTATACTGTGAAGTATTAACCTGCTTGACTGTGCACAACTCTGTCTTATGGATGTTTTTTTAAAAAACAGATATACACCAGTGGGAAGTTTACCTGCATGATTTTGTCACTCTTCTGCCTTCATAACTTCAGTATGACATCAATTAGTAGGTATCTGCATTTAATTTACACTCCTGAAGCTGAGAAAAATGAAAGGTAGGGAGAATTGAGCTCAAAACCAGTTATTTTGCAGCAATATCAAAACTGAAGTGTTGTTAGTTCTGGAAGTGTAATTAATTTTCCATAACTTCTAGTCGCTTCTTCCCACCACTGAACAAAAGCAAAATAGTGTACTAAGTGAAATTCTTTGATCGCTTATGTAAGACAATTACTAAATCACTGCACCTGAGGGCTGGAATTACAGGAATAGGAAATGCTGCTACACAAGTAGAGATAGGATTGTTTTTTCTAGTATCATATTGAAAAGTTTTATGCTGTGCTTTTAGTTATAAGTAGGAGATTTTCACTGTATAGGTAGTGCCAAACAATAATTTCTTCTCATTAGCTACCTGTCAGTATTTAGTTTCTCTACTCTTTGCATGTGTGTGTGTAATCACAAAAGAAAATAGTGAAAACCAAAAAGAGCAACATGTATTCCTTTGTTTCAGGAATGCAGCATTTTTACAGCACCCTGTTCCAAACTAAAACAGGCAACACAATGGTAAGTGTTTAGGAAAAACGGAATGCACCAAAAATATTTGATGAGAAAGTAGGGTTTAGTACCAAGAAATCTCCTAAAAGTTTGATCTACAAATCAATGTTTTGTTGCTGTGAAGTATGGTTTTTCAACCAGATTTCCTTAGAAAACGTGGTTACGTACAGTTGTTTTCTCCTTCTTATAAGTCCATTTGCAAATGTGATAGAGGGGTACTGGGCTCAAGAGTAGGAAGTATGTACAAATACCATGAAGATCAGCAGCTGGTAAAATGAGAAAGAATCTATTAAATGGCTCTGCTGAAGGGGGAAAGACTGCAGTGTTGTTGCACTGGCCCAGCCTGCCATTGCACTTACGCAGCATTGAACACAGAGGATGCGGCCGAAGGAACCGGACGTAGTGGGAGAAGCAGGACCTGTAAGGTCAAAGGAAACCTTCAGAAGAACTAGACTTACTGTGGTGAGGGTGGTGTAGGGTGGTAGGATATAAATCTGTTGAAAATCAGGGTTCATTAATCCCAGCATTTACAGAACAATTCTTTGATTAGCACAGTTTTGCCCGGACAATCTCTACTGAGAATTCAGTTATACTAGAAAAATGATGATTTACTGTGCAACCGTCAGCCTTTTTTCTTTTTCAGATACACTGTATCAGTCTAGGCTCTTTCCTATTGATAACAGGATATTTCTACATGGAGGATGACAGTCAAATAGTGTTGCTGTACATGCAGAAAACCCTTAAGGAATTTCCTGCAGTCAGTGAGATATATATTGCTCTAATACATACCACAATACTTTACTATGCCTCAATGCGATTTAGTATTGTCCTTAGAAAAGGCATATGGCAAATTTTCTGGTCTGGTAAACCCCCTTGAAATTCAAGCACATGTGCTTTTTCTTTAGTGTGTCACCCTGTTTGAATATTCGGGACTACAATGGCTCCACCAGCTTCTGCGCACAGCAGATGTTAGGCACATACCATGCATATGTGTCAACTGTATGGAGATACCAGTCAACCCTATTTCAGCTTCTTCCTCCTCAGATATCAAATGTGCCTCTTCCAAATTCAGTGATCTCATCTGAAAAGTTCTAAAAAAAATTGCAGACCTTTAAGGTGCATAGTGGAAACAAACACTCAAGCAACATAACTGTCTTCTACAAACCCTGGGTAAGTAGGACCAGAGAAAAGGCCTCTGCCTGGGTGCAGCAGAAGCAGAGGCAACCACTAGTAAAGCGCTTCTGTTTTCTGGTGGAGGGTCCAGTCTGCACAAACTTGAAAATGTTGCTGCAGCAATTGCAGAGGAGTCAGTTAGAAGCACAAAAACCCTAGTACCCTTCTTTAGTAGGCTCCATGGTGGAGCTGGGGATCCTCTTTTTCTCTCCATAACTCTTGGCCTTCTGGTGCTCTTGCTGCTTTTTCCACAATCCAATGACAGTTTGTTTTCATTTGAATTTCAAGTTCCCCTTCAGTTCTTGTTCAATGCCCTGCAGCAATTGGTAATGGGCTTTTAATTGCTCATTTGGTGAATGAGGAGTAAGGGAGTGACTGAAGAAGGCTTTGATGATACTTAAAAGGCCTTGAGTTTTCTCTAAGATGAGCCCAAGCTGAATTCCTAGAGTGATTCTTCAGCTCCTGAACTCTGGCAAGGTTTCAAAACTTTGACCATCTTTCCTAATCCTCATTTTCAGAAAGCTCTGATTGTCATTGCAGGCAAAAATTACAACCCCACCTTCCCTGCGCTCCAAACTCCAGATCATACTAGGCATGGAGCTGGTGTGGGCCACATTTTACTCAAGACTGGTAGCTGGGATGGAGAAAAGAGTGGTATAAAGAAGGATGTAATGGTAGTATCTACCATGAACCTTCCTGAGAACAGCTTTTTGCAGGACTCAGGATAATCTTTTTAATGCCAGTAAGATTCTGTGGTAAAATATGGGGGAAAAGGGAATGAAATAACCATCTTGTTGTGTGATTCTCAGGCCAAATGTATTTGGATTTTACTGAGACATCCAAAGACATTTAAATAGACACTTGGCAGAGCAACTCAAGGCATTTAGTTACCCAGAAGTTCATTCAAAGATGAAATTTGAGTATCTTAATAAAGTCTGACATTTTCTGTATTTTAAAGGAAAAGGAGGTAAGACACTGCTTGGACTAGATCATGAAACACAGCAGAAACTTTTTTTTCCTATCAGGACTTTGCAGCTGTGGCTGTATTTAAACAAAATCATCACCGGAATATTTGAAGGTAAGAGACCATTTCCTCTGCTACTAGGACTTAAGCATTTTTGCCAGAGTTGTCTGAATTCAGCCATTGGTGGTACTTCATCTTAATGTCCAGAAATCTCTCCTGAGGTTAGGTGCTTAAGCAGAGTCACAGCAAACTCCACACCAGCCTGTATTGTGCAAGGGAACTGGAGAGGCTGCAGCTCAGATACAAGGAATTTGGTCTGTGAGTCCCACTGAAATCCAAAGCTGGGCTCTAATGACACTTTCTGCATGTAAGTAAGGTTTTGACCAAGCAGACAGCAGGTGTAGAGCTCTCACCAAATTCCTGGTTACTTGACCATCCTTCTCTGGAACTCAGAGCATACAGTTAGCTGGGACATCACCTCTGTTCACCACTTCCAGGTCACAGCTACTGACAGCCTTGCACCTGAGGAAAGCCATGAAACAGTTAATGTCAGTAAAGTGGCCAGGACCAGAAACAGTTCTCCAATGAGTCAAGTTGCCTTGGTTTTCTGGTCTAAGTTTGAACCTCTGCAACCCTAATTTCCCATTGAAACAATGTTTAGCAAAGGCTTACATTTCCATGCAACTGTGAAATACACATCTGGTTTCCAAAGCAGCAGATAATCATTAGGGGAAGCTGATCTGAATGCAAAATTAAGTGATGTTTTCTAATTGCCCGCAGACCTCTTCCTAACTTTCAAAGGCACTGAAGAGATAGACATTAAGCTTACACGGAGTGGCAGTTTCTGTTTCCCTTGAACTTACTGGAAAAATCCCACCAGCCTCAATGGGTGCAGGCTAACACATGGCATTTTTACACTCCATCTCTGTCCAGCTTTTGGGTCAATGTTGACAGCACATGATACCTTACCTAGCTGCGGCTTTTTGGGGACAATATTCCACTGATCTGCTTAGCTGGTAGCCCCAAACTGGCGTGGATTAGGTTATTTTTAAACTACCTAACCATGGACCATCTTTCTTGGTGTCTTGAAAATTACACAGCAAAATATATCATGCAAGACCAGTTGTTATAAGTCAGATTATACAGACTATTTTATAAACACAGGATTAAAAACATTTGTGCTTCATTTAAAATATAATTTATACCCATTTCCTCGTTTCCACTCTTAATTTTCAGGCAGAAGGAACGCCCCCCCCAAGCCCCTCAAATCTTTTTTGCAGTTACTTTGCAACTGTGAATTCATATTTCATGTTCTTGATATTTGCTAATGGCAAGCTGAAAACATTTGCTTTTAAATAGTGATTGACTACCATTTTTGTTTAACAGTAATGGCACTGCTCTTCTGTGACCTCAGAAATTACATTTGTAACACTCAGCCAGCCACGTAATCTACCACCAGCAACAGAGAGATTCAATTAACTTGCAACAGGGAGTCCAGTGTGGTTAGAAGTGGTCCTTCACAACAGCTGAAGGTAAAAAGATAAATAACAATAAAAAAAGAAATAAGGGCAAAAATGCCCCATCCCTTATCCCAAATAAAGCCACCCTCACCATCTTTAGTTGTTCAGCCACCCTTACATACATATCACTGATCACTACAGATCCAGAGATTTTAGGAAACACTCTAGCATGGGGATATTGGTAACCTAAAAACGAGCCCATATCAGTTTGCAATTTTCGTGTGAAATGCCATGATGGAGCTTTGATCTGTTGAGTGGCTGTCTGTGGTCTTCTTAGGGATGATTTCTTAATCTATTAAAAACTCAGGCAAGAGAATTGGTTGGTACTTACATTCTTAGGCTATTGGTGTATATTTTGAGGGCAGCCCAGAGAATTATGTTAGCTCTGGGAGCTGCATAGTAAAGATTTAATATATAGGAACTAACCCACAGTGTCTAACACTTTATAATAAATACTGAAGAGAAGAAAACTCACGGTAAACAATGTATTTTATTTTACTGGCAGCAAGCTTCAAAAGGCTAAATCTACTGGTAGTTGTATATGAGAGGGATGTGGCCTAAATAGGTTTGTATGTCTGGGCAATTCCTCCTAACAGGAAGGTTCTTAGCTGTCATTGCATCCAACGTGTAATGTTAAACGAGCAGTAATATTGACTGACCCATTTATGCTCCACAAAAGCTTTCAAACTAAGGAAGAGTGAACATGAATTCCTGCAGAAGCTTCACCCTGGCTGGTGGAGCTCACTTACAAGATGGTTTCCTGAGACTTTTCCAAATAGGAGCAAAACTTTGTCCTACCTTGGCAAGCAGAGGATCTATCAGTATGCAGCTGTCCCTAACAGACCTCTTTGTCAATCCAGTTACACTGGCAGACATCTCCATGGTACAAGCCTGATGTTCCAAGACTGGTGCCAGGATATCTTTATGTCCCGTACTTGACAAGAGGAAATAAAAATCTCTAAGCATGTTTCTGGCATGCTTGTCTTCTCTTGTTTATGCCATCTGAGTCAAAGGGGTTTCTCCTTCAAAGGTTTAATCCTGAAGACATTAATCATGTATAGCTCCACAGATTGAGTAAAGCTCACAGGAGTCAGAGATAAGGCACTCCCAGCTAGAGCCTCTCAACTCCAGAATGATAAATAGCAGTGAATAAAACTGAGCCAAAGCAGACCATGTACAGGGAATATGGCTGTTTCCACATTTTTGCAGAACTATACTTCTATCTAAAGGCTGTGATTTAAAAGGAAGAAAGAGGAGGGAGACAATCTGAGCTGCCGTCAGCTAGTTTCAGAAGCAATGAAAATGAGTGAGAAGTCTGTCTGAGTACAGCCTTCTGTCTGGCCCTCAGGTATTGCAATGTGTCGTGGTTCAACCCTGGCCAGCAGCCAAGCACCACGGGCCCCTTGCTCACTCCCCCTCACCCAGAGGGATGGGGAGGAGAATCAGAAAGGAATGTAAAAGTCAAGGGTTGAGATAAGAACAATTTAATAGGGAAAGCAAAAGCTGTGCATGCAAGTTTAGCAAAGCAAAGCAAAGCAAAGCAAGGTATTCATTCACCACTCCCCATGGGCAGGCAGGTGCTCAGCCATCCCCAGGAGAGCCGGGCTCCATCACACATAACAGTTACTCGGGAAGACAAACGCCATAATGTCGAATGTCCCCCCCTTCCTCCTTCTTCCCCCAGTTTATATACTCAGCATGATGTCATATGGTATGGAATACCTCTTTGGCCAGTTGGGGTCATCTGTCCTGGCTGTGCCCCCTCCCTATGTCCCGTACCCCTCCAGCCCTCTGGCTGGCAGGGCCCAAGAAACCTAAAAGTCCTCAACTTGGCATAAACATTACCAAGCCAAAACACAGCACTGTACTAGCTACTAAGAAGAAAACTAATTCTATCCCAGCTGAAACCAGGACACAATGGCAGAGGTGGCCCAGCAGTACAATTACGCGGGGTCATGAAGGGAAAGAATTGGTGCTGGAAAGGAATCTTCTTCATAACTTTGACCTGAGGCTTAGTGTTTAAGTCAGGAACAACCCAGCTCTCAAGTTTACCCTTGCTTGGATTGTCATACATCCTGTTGTCCTCTACCTCCATGCTTGAATTCATTATAAGCTATTCTTGTCATGATGACACCTGCACAATCCTCACCTCTTTTCCATTTTACATTCCTTCTTCAGTCTCCTCTGCCTCAGTTTCTTCTTTAGCTCTATCAGTCTGTGGAAGTGTATGTCACTTACCCTCACATGGCTTGCAAAGCAATCTCCTGTAATTGTATCATCTCTCTAGAGACTTGGGTTGATAGGGCTGTGATTCTATATCAGTTGTCATATTCTGCTTTGTGATTTTCTGTAAGGAGCTTATCTGAGTCAACTGCAAACTAAATCTCTTTAATTTAGCTCACAATTAGTGTAGTTGTAGTGCTAAACAATAAAGCATTCACAGCACATTTTTTCTGGATGTGTTTTATTAGGACCACATTTATTTCTTATTTCTCATTTTAAACATAATACAGAGGACTACAGAACCTGTTCACTTGCCTAGATACTATTTTTGATTGCAGGTGGCAGTGGCTATCTTGGAGGCAGACAAATCATTTTGGAGCATAACCTGTTCACAGGTAACATTTTCTCCTAAAATTTGTCCAGTGAAAGAAGAGGGATTTCTCTCTCTCAACACTATATACGTGCATGCATTTCCTATCTTCTGAAACTAGAGACTTTCTCATTGGCGACTGAAACCTCTAACCTTTCTGGGATCTACTGAATTGCCCACTCTTAGTGATATCTTGCTGCAGTAACACAAGCTAATCATATCTTATCACTGGGGGTGGAAAAAAGCCCTTTTTTATCAGCACAGACATTGCACAGATACCTGCCCCTTTCACAAGCACAGAAAAAGAAACAGAAGACATTTTACACTCTGGTTTGTCTCTGATACTGTCTTGTACACATACAAGCATAACAGGAATACTGTAACAGTCTAATAACACCCAGAAACTTTTATACAGATGCAGTCAGTTCATTGACTATGGTGAAAATGTATTTGCTTTTAATTAAAATCAGTGGCAATTTGTCACCATTGAACAAGAGCACTGAATGTTTTTTCTTGAGACAGAATGTCCCACAAAGATGAGTTATTTTGTGTCTGTAAACCCTGGAGAAAGACTTCCAGATAAAGCTTAAATCAACTGCTTGTTTTAAGCAGGCCCTATGGGGAGATGTAATAAAATGTGCTTGCCCCATCATCCATGCAATGTAAAAGTGATGGAAATTTGTGGGGTTTGAATCAGTCATCAGGCAGTGCCTGCTTCATTCTCTAAATGGAACAATAAGGTTTACATTGACATAGAAAAATAAACATTGCTGCAGTGTTGATGCTATCTGTCAGAGACAAACTCCATTCTCCAGTACAATCCTGCCCTTTCTGATGAAACAAGCTAGAGCTGCATCTATTGTACATTTATTTTCACCCCTTGCCTGCTATGACTTGTCCAAAAGCTCTGGAAAACAATGGGAAGATTTTCCATCAATTTTCATCTGGCTAGCGATCAGACCGGCAGTGTTCAACATGTGCCACACCGAAGCACACACTGGAGTGGCTCTGTCCAAAGTGAACAGAGCTGTACCAGGAATCCACATGTTTAGTCTACTTATGACACAGGGGATATGGTAACTTTCACTGACAAGAGATGCACCACATCATCTCTCTTTGCTTCAGTTTTCTTTGTTCAGTGGTGATTGCTGTCTTTTGTGGTGACATACTTTGTCATATATGGGTAGAAAAATCTGTTTGGACAGGAACTATAACCAACATTAGCATAATGAATTCATGCAGAGAGTTTGCTGCAGTTAAGGAATTGCTCATATGCTATCACATTCAGTGCCTGTGCTGGGTGAAGTGGGAATGGCCTGCCATTAACAGAGAGGGCATGTGCTGAGGAACCCTATCAAATATAGGCCTAGGGAATATCCATCTGTGAACTGGTTCTATGGGAACCAGCTGCATCACTGGAGGCAACACTGCATGGGAATATCAGAGCTGGCCTGTGCCTCCACCAGTGTGGATTTGGGGACAGAAGAGCCCTAAAGTTATCTGTGCTCCCAACTCTGCCTCACCCTGCTTTTGGATAATCTGCTTAATGAAAGACTAGGTAAGGACAAGTCTTCACAAAACGTTGTGGAAAGATGGGATGTAGAAGGCCAGCCCTAGATTATCACAGCTGTAAAGCTGCACTGAAGTCCAGAGGCTTTGATTACCTTGTTATGAGGGAAGTGTTTGTACATTATTATATACTTATTGTAGTTGCCTTAACGAGTTTCGAAGAAGCATGAGCAAGACTATCAAGAGGAAGAGCAGGGCCAGTGTAGCTAGAACCAAGGTTCATAGCTATAAATGGAATCATAGGAAGGTGAGAAGATCAGGACACTAGTGGGTACAAAAATATAACCTAGACCAATGCCTTGACATACTCTTCATACATCTCCTACTCTTTTTTTGGTACCTAAGGCCTTTGTACCTCCCCTTGCTTCCATGCCCTCATGCATCTCCTCACCAACAGCCATTTTTGCATCACCTTTGACTGCAGCTGCCCTGAAGTGCTCCCCTTAGGCAAGGCAGTGATCACGGAGATGGCAAAAGGAGTACAATCTGCCAGAGGATGATTTTTGCAGCACTAGGAGATTTCTGGAGCAAAAAGGCAGAGTAACAGCAGTTGTCTGGCCCTAGACTGCTAGAGCTGTCCATGAACAAGCAATCCTGTGGTCAAAAACTGGGGGAGCTGCCTTGGGAGGTCTGTCATGATCTGTGCTTTGTACTGCTTAGGCACAGGTCCAGATCTGGTCTAGTAGCCTCCTAAGAGGTCAATACAAACTATTTCTTTTAGGACTGACATACTTAATTTGTCAATATATTTTTAAAAACACTCAGTTTCATTTTCTACTTGAAAAGCTGGTTTCCCTGTTACCTTAATTTCTGCCAATGACAACTTAACAGAAACTCTAGGCTGAGAAATAACTGCAAAGTATATGCTGGAGACTCTTGGCAAGGTCTTCCTCTGACTGAAGTCAGTGGTGAACAGCTCCAGTACAGTCACTGCTCTGGTGATGGGAACAGATGTTCTATGTTGTAGTGGGTTTGCATGGCAAGGTTTTGGTGGCAGAGGGGCTACAGGGGTGGCTTCAATGAGAAGCTGCTAGAAGCTTCACACACATCTGATGGAGCCAGTGCCAGCCAGCTCCAGGATGCTGCTGGCTAAGGCCAAGACCATCAACAATGATGACAGCGCCTCTGTGATAACATATTTAAGAAGGAGGGGCGGGGGAAATATCTGTGCAACAGCAGCTGAGTGAGGTTATGTGAGGCAACAACTCTGCAGACACCCAGGTCAGTGCAGAAGGAGGGGCAGGAGGTACTCTGGGCACTGGAGCAGAGATTCCTCTGCAGCCTGTGGTGAAGCCCACGGTGAGGCAGGCTGTGCCCCTGCAGTCCATGGAGGTCCATGGTGGAGCAAATATCCACTTGCAGCCCATGGAAGATCCTGCACTGGAGCAAGTGGATGCCCAAAGGAGGCTGTGACATGTGGGAAGCCTGTGCTGGAGCAGGTTTGCTGGCAGGATTTTTGACCCCTTGGATGCTGGAGCAGCCTGTTCCTGAAGGACTGCACCACATGAAAGGGACCCACACTGGAGTGGTTCATGAAGAACCATCTCATGTGAGAGGGAGCCCACGCTGGGGCAGGGAAAGAGTGTCAGGAGGAAGGAGCAGCAGACACAATGTGTGATGAACTGACTGTAACCCCCATTCCCCACCCCCCTGTACCACTTGGTGGGAGGAGGCAGAGAAATCAGGAGACATGTTTAGCCTGGGAAGACGGGCTGGGTGAGGGGAAGGTGTTTTTTTAAGTTTTGATTTCAGTTCTTATTATCATCCTCTGATTTGAATGGTAAGAAATTAAACTCATTTCCCCAAGTCAAATGTGTTTTAACTATGGTGGTAATTGCTGGATTATCTTCCTGTCCTAATCTTGACCCATAAGCCCTTTGTTATATTTTTTCTCCCCATGTCTGGTTGAAGAGGGGAGTGATAGAGTGTCTCTGGTGGGCACCTGGCATGCAGCCAAGGTCAAACCACCACATATGCTCCCTCTTGATTGCATCAAAACAAGGACTGAGTTCAATGCTTGTCTGAGCTATCATAGGTGCAAGTAAGAAGGTTCTTTACAGAAAACACTAAGAGAAAACAGTATTGTAGGAGATATTACAACAGCAACCACCATAAAAATTGGATGAGAGCAGCTTCTCACAGCAGAGAAAACCCTCTTAAGCAGGGGGAATACCCACCAGACGGAGCAAAGTCAATTGACTGCCATTTATACATGATGCAGGCCCAAATGCCACAGTGTAGCTGATTCTCAAACTGTGAGAAGGAAGACACACTAATGTAAGGCAGAGATCAAGGGCTTAGAAATCAATCCATTTGGTAACTTTGGTGGTGCCACAGGAAAAAAAAGTCCAATACAGCATCACTGGATAGCACAGACAAAAGCATTAAGCATAACTATGTCTGTTTTTAGTTTTCCCCCCTTGTCCCTTTCTTGGAGTTCTATTACCTCTCTAGAGGATGTCTCTATGGGAACAGAAGGGGTTAAATGAAGATAGGGTGGGCTGGTCGTAAGTAATAATAATCACAAAGGATAAAAATTAGCAGCCTTTTTTATTTCAGTCTTTGTGAAAGGTTACTCTTCAGACATTGTGTCTGTCACTTAGGAAAGGACAGAACTAGGCTATTCTTGTTCACTTCATTTAAAATCATTAGAAGGATTATATAGAGTACAGACTTCCAAAACCAGAAACACCAAGACAAAACATTTGGTAGAATCTGTAAGCAAAGTAAAACATTAATCACTGGAAATAATATAACTACAAACAATGCTAAACCACAAAGCACCACAGATGATTGTACACAGATAAAAAAAGAGACAGATATATTTTACGGTTAGATTCAAATGAGGCATAGAGATTACATCAATAGACAACTTGCATGACAAATTGAAAAATACTTGAAGGTAATATAATTCAAGTGACAGGATT
The DNA here is from genome assembly GCF_015220075.1 of Falco rusticolus. Lineage (NCBI taxonomy): Eukaryota > Metazoa > Chordata > Aves > Falconiformes > Falconidae > Falco > Falco rusticolus. The sequence goes on along the minus strand of NC_051210.1, from coordinate 48,058,596 downwards.
ACCATGGGTTATTTAGTATTGCACCTCTGCTTGGTTTTATGTTTTTTATTAATTTTTAAAATCGCTTTTCTGTTTCTATTTGCATTGATTTATCATAATGATTAAGGTAAATGCTGGAGAAATGATTCATTTCTTGAATTACTATTGTCCCTCAGTAATAATGACCAAAGGATTCATTGTGTTGTCCACCCATTGGATGAGTTAGTTTTACAGAGAAAGAAACTGAGGCTAAGGTAAACCAAATTACTTGCCCATAACTCTGCTGGGCAAAAAAATCAGGAAATTTGTTCTACAGAGGGCTGCAACCCCTGGCAACGATGCCAAAGTTGAACCTATACATTCTGAGGGAGCCATTGGGGATGACAATTATTTCAGGGGGTTTTATTTACCTCCCTAAACTGCTATTATCATCTCTTCTGTTTATCAGAAAAGCAGATACATGTCGCACTTGTACTTCATACAAAGCTGAATGGAGGACAAAGGCTACATACATTTGTCTAAGTCACTGAGGACAGCAGGAGAGAAGCAGAAAGCACAGAAGCAGAAACTGAAAAAGCGAAGTTAGAATGTCAGGGATAGTGTATGAACACACCAGTGAACGCTCTCTGTTTTCTTTATGATGTAAGTTTGCCTCATGTTTCCCACCATTAGCATAGATGTTCTACGCAAGAACAAACAGCAGCAAACGGGCAGGCCGCTTTAGTTCCAGCAAATAGCATTGCTAACATAGCACAATGTTACCCTGTTGGTGCTTGCAATCCAGTTATTGATTAAGGGTCTCAATGGTACTTGCTGTAACAGGCACTGGGTGTTTCCTTGCAACCTTGGCAAACCTCACTGTGCAATTAGCACTGCTTGCTTTTACTGCCAGTTTTTAAACATTCCCATCTGAAATACATCTCAGACTGCTCCAACACACGAAGTAGACACTTTTTTTGCAGCAGTTCAGGCCATGTGCCAATAGGATTCACTTCTAATGACTTGGGAATACGGACCCTGTTAACAGTAAGAGTTGAAATACCACACCTTGTATTTCACCCTTCACTAATGAATTCAGGCATCTGCAGAAAAGCCTCATATTTAGCTCTTGATTTTAACTACCTGCAGGAGGAGAACAACCAAGTCTGAACTATTCTACACTCTTAAAAAGCTGGAGTAGTAGGGAGAGTCTCTAAAGACACTGCCATCCTACAACATGCTGGTCACCCAGGCGCCTTTATTGGATGATGTCATTAAAAAGGTGTTTGTTAAAATACATCACCACATTCAAATTTCATCATTGTCCTGGACAGCCTAGGGACAGACTTTAGAGCAACTCATGGAGCAGAGAGTATTGATCAGTGATATTTTTGCACCCATGTAAATCAGCAATACTCATACTGATTTTACTAAGTTACTCAGCTGCCACTATCACAGTTACACAGAGCAAGCTGTGATCCAGTCTGTCTTTTCTACAATGGCTAAATTGGACAGTGATGCAAATTTCTTTCCATGGTATTTATTTTATTTATCAAAAGCATTTCAATGCAGGGATTCACAGAGTACAATACTTTCCTGTTCAAGATTTCCACTAAAACACTGGTCTAAGTCATGGTGAGCTGTTCACAGAAGTATAATACGTGGTTTTCAATGAAAAACGTGTATTGGAAACCAGAAAAACACAGGTCTGGCAGCAGCCCAGTGGTTTAAAACACTTTGAAACAGCTGTTCTAGAGACACAAAGTCTATGGTCTCAAGTCTGAACAAAGCTGTTAGCATATTGTGTTTCACTCTCAGGAAAAGATAGCACTGCCATTACCAAAGATATGTGGAAATAGACAAGAATCTGTATGAAAAACTTGTCGCTATTTCCATTGCAGCTATTTCTTCATTGTCTGATGATAGAAATCAAGTTGTCAGTCTTCTTTTAAGAGCACGGTTTTCTATGCTCTCAGGCCCTCAGCAGCGCACCTGGTGGGCTACAGCTGAGGAGTGGCTGTCAAGTTTTCTGATATTACTGAACCCAAGCACCCTGCAAGAAAGAAAACTGGTGTTGCAGGCTCTAGCTCTCTGATTACCTCTGTAGGCTGCTGGGGACCCCAGGAAAATTGGAACAGCAAATCATCAAGGAATATTGCTCTTCTGAAGGGGAAAGAATTTTCTTCAAGAACATCTTCTAGATGGGAAAGATTCACATATCTGGATTTTCACCCAACAAACTCAGAATACAATGTAAAAGAAGGAATAAACAAGGTGAGGAAAATGAAGAATATCCTCATTCCTTGGAAGGTTGCCTCCATGGCCTGATTTTCTGTCACAACTTTTTGGTAGAATCAGAGCAGTAATTTTCAATCCCTTGTTGGCTTTGCACATCTAACAATTTTCTGGGGAACTTTGTGGACTCTGCAAACTTGATTTTACTTCATATTCTTTAGTTTCCTTTTTTACCCTTTGTGTATCTTGCAACAGGGGAAAAAAAAGGAAAAGAGGGGAGGGTGCTAAGCAATTCTGAAAATCTGTCAATTTTTGTTTTGGCATGTCTGAGTCTTTGTAGCAGTTCTGCATATGACATTATCATTGGGAACATTAATTTATAGAATCTTCTAGTTGATAGAATTTTGCTGTAGTCTTTGGAGAAGAGAAGCTGGTGAAGGATCTAGATAACAAGTCTTAAGAGGAGCAGTTGAGAGAACTGGGGTTGTTTAGCTTGAAGGAAAGGAGGCTCAGGGGAGACCTTATCACACCCTGCAACTACCTGAAAGGAAGTTGTAGGGAGGTGGGTGTTGGTCTCATCTCCCAAGTAACAAGTGATGGTACGAGAGGAAACAGCCTCAAGTTGTGCCAGGGGAGGTTTAGATTGAGTGCTAGAAACATTTCTCCACTGGAAGGGTTGTCAGGCATTGGAACAGGCTGCCCAGGGAAGTGGTTGAGTGACCATCCCTGGAGGTATTTAGAAGACATATAGATTGTGGCACTTAGGAACATGGTTTAGTGGTGGACTTGGCAGTGTTAGGTTAACAGGTGGACTTGATGATCTTAAGGGTCTTTTCCAACCTAAATAATCCTATATTTCTATGTTAAGAAGCATCTCTACCTGCAAAGCACATACTTCATTAAACACAGTTTTACCGCATTCTACTCTGTACTTCAATTGGGAAGTTCTAGCCACTGTGCCACCTGTGTGCCATTTTCTGTAACATGGCACACTGCATGGCAGCACACAACTGGTCATTGCCTCGTATGGTAAGAGGAGGTTGCTGACTGGCTGTGCTACCACAACTTGCTCCTGCACTGGGGCCAAGTACAAGTAGTGGGACTAGGATAAAATCTCTCCAGGTGATGACTGGCTCTTTTCCAGACACTTTGCTCTGCTTGACTGGCAGAACACAATAGAAAACTTGGCTTTGCATAAAACAAGGTAAATAGAAACAGAAAAAATTTTGAGAACAATGTGGTTGAAGTAAAAATCTGTGAATAAATGTAGCCTTTGGACTGCATTAACTGCTGGACACTGGGCAGAAGTTTGAGGACATGGATTGTTTTTCATTTCTGATTGTGGGAGGAAGCTTGCCCTTATTGTCTCACCTCTTACACAGCAAGAGTAGAAAGAAACATACACCTTTTTTGACTGCAGTGAATTAGCATCTCTGAAGTGAAACCTGATTTGTGTATTGAACAAAGCAAATGAACGTGTAAGCAATCCTTCATTCTTTCCTCCAGGATCAGTAGGAAATAAACTGAACAGTTTCAGTTTCAGGGGGAAAAAATCTATGTCTTAAACAAACAATTTAAACCACTGAAATCTAGAAGAATCGTGTGTGAGAGAAGATAAAGCAAACTAGTATTTTTTATCTTCCTGTTTTTAGCACCTATAGAAGTGCTAAAACTAGTGAATGTTGATAGAAGTGTTTGTTTAATGAAAAACTGAGAGTAAAATAACTGTTTAGTTTTATAGAGTTCCCTTTGCAATTTCTCAGCCCATGTTATTTCAAGTTATCAGTCCAAGCATTAGCTGGATTAGCTGGAAAAAAACCCCAAACCCCTGAACCAAAAATGAAGAGTGGAAAAATGGGTAATGCTTAAAGGAAGACTGAAAGGTAAATGGTCTGCTGGTTAGGTGAGACTGGAGGAAGAATAAGATGAGCCCACTTCCCCCCACATTGCTCACATGGTTCCAAAAGGTGGGAATTGGCCTTCCTGCACTTGGCCATGGGACTGCAGCTCACCCAAACTGAAGCCAAGGTTGACCTCCTCACAGTTGTTTTGCAGGTAGGCACAGGCTCAGCTGCTTCTGAGATACACAATGTACAAACACCATGAGTGAAGGCAGGAAAGCAAACTTAAATGGTGGTTTTGAATGATTAAATTGCTTTTTGATTGATTGTTTTTCCTGGAAAAAATATTTTTTCCTTTTTTTCTTTTAATCTCCTCACATTCAGAATCCTTTAATGGGCTGATGTTTTTATAGAAAATGTTGGATGGGACTAGTCAAAATATGCTTACATGCACCTCTGCAAGAAGTTCTCCTATACTTTGCATGCTACAAAATGAAACAAAAATTGTTCGGCTAAAACCCAAAAAGACAGTTCTTCCTGCACTCATCTTGTCTGTGGCTAGACACCAGAAAACCAGTCCTTTCTGCACTTGCTGTCCTTTTCCTGCCTAGTTCTCAAGTGATAAAGAGATTAGTACTATTTTTAAAGGGCAATTGATCACACCTCTGGAGAATATCCTGGATCAAGGTGTAAGTATGAGTTGTGCATTAAAACATCCCTTTGAGATTGCTAAGAGCTTTTTTCCCCCTCCTACATGGGAAAAGAGATATAAAGGGTTGGAGAAGAAGGGTGAAGAGTTAGAGAAGAGAGCACTAGCTCTGCTTTCCTATGTACCTGTAAAAAACAGGTATTAGTGCTGAAGTAACTGAAGTTAAACCACTCTGTAAAATAATTGCACCTGACATCTGTACTCAGTTTTCAGCAGTTTCTGAGGATGTACAGGCTGTGCAGTACAAACCTCAACAAATACACTTGGAGATCAATTTGGTGTGCACAGACGTGGGCATTTTCCATCCAGTGCAGATTGTCTGAGAATAACACAGCAATCAAACTGAAAACCAACATTAACAGTTGTACATGGCCTTCTCCCAAGCTCTTTGAGCCCATTTCTGTGTATTTCAGACATCAGGTTCAGGTATCGAAAAATAAAAGCTGTTGCTTACATTCACCATTATTATGGAAAGCTGGATTTTAAAAAAAGGAACAATAGAGTTCAAAAGAGTGAATAAGTGTTCATCCCCACCTCTTCCTTTTACCATCATCACTTAGGCATGTATCAAACATGCAGTACATATATGGAGACAGTTTTGAAGGTGGTCAGTAAATTTTCAACTTCTGTTTAAAGCTGTAAGGTAGCCTGCAAACCTTCCACATTTTCCTCCAACCTGAAATGTTAGCAATCAATTACTGTCCTAGAAGCCATAGAGCAGACCCACAGGAGCCAGATGATGGTATACAATCCATCACATATCCGTATAGCCAAAGTAGAAGGAAAAGAGACAAAAAGAACTGGACTACAGTTTTAAAACCTATCAATGTTTCATTTTTTTCTTTTGACTTAAAAACCAGCCATGATAGTACATCATTTCTTTCCTGCAATGGTGTTCTACCAACTTCTATTAAAATGTTGAAACTTAAGAATACCTCTTAGTTGTTTCAACAATATGTCTGGCCTAGTGCAGGAAAGCAAGTAACATAGAAAAAGCTTGAGGAGCTGCATTTCCTTTTTTCTATAAATCTAATTAAATGCATGAAATTGGGAGATGTGAAGTGCTCTTCTCAGTACTTTTTATATTTAGCAATAACTATACCTAATTACAGTGTGCCAAGGCTGGAACAGTACTGTGGCAGATGTTACAGAAACCAAGAGAAAAAAGACTTGATTTTACAGTCATTGTAGCTTTTCTGACTTCAGCACTGTTATTCCTGGCATCCTCCAAAGACAGCAAGAGAATAATCACATGCAGAGTGTTTCAGCTTTTTTACCAGTAAAATAACAAGAGGCTAGAAGAGTGTTTTTTCTGACTAGCAGCAAAAACCCCAGATCTTTTCAAAATATGTAAGATACTTCAATTTTCTTAGCTATGCATGTCTTCTCAATATCAATATTAAATACTTGCTTGTGCCCCTGGGTTCACCTCAAATATGGGGAAATGCCACACATGGAAGAACTAGTGCGTACTATTGAATGCACTGAGAGAAATCTTAACTACAAGCTCTTCTCAGACACAGAAAATACATTCCTGTGGTCTTGAAAGAGCAGCCTCTGAAGCTGATATGAGCTTGCAGAGAAGATGTATGTCTAGCACAGTACTGTGTCAGCATGAGTACTTGGGCAGCTGGTATCCTGCGTGCTATAGCAGGGTGGTTTTGTGTTGTTCCAACAAATGTGCTCTTTTCAGGTTTTGAACACATATGCAGGGTGTCCCAACGCGTGTGGTATGAATATGCCCAGAATTTGTTGTGCATGTGTGATGGTATGAACTTGCATGTATGTAAATGTGCATTCATTCACATAGACTTCACTAGGATACTTCTTGTCTGTAATATAAAGTGTATCCGTTTGTTTTTTTCCTAAAATTTCCTAAAATGGACTGTGAACCTCCCAGGAAAAAGATTATGGAAAACTTTCGCAGGTAAGAGTTTGCACTCTTAAAGTACCAAGAGCTTCACATATAGAAGCACTGCTGAAGGAAAAAAAATAAAATCTGCTATAACTGGCTGTATGACAAGTTGTAGTGCCACACTCAGTTTGGACAGCTTTGCTTTCTGCTCTGTTCCATTTTTTCCGTATGACTGCATACAGAAGACTAGAAAACCAATGCAAATGCAATTAAATCCCTGAATAATATGTCTCAGTGATTTACTTTTCCATCAGAGTGAGTCTCAGTACCTATCTCACATATGTCATATTTTGAGGCCCTGAGTTCATCCAGCTTCAAGTCTCCTAGGGGACGCTTCCCTAAGAAGGTTCTCCCTGCAAAGAGAGCATTACATAAAATATTCCCATACTGCAAAACAATTGAGGACATCAGGTACGCCTGTCCAAAGGAATGATGGAACCATCTCACCAGGCCTGTGCAGCTCAGCCTCTAAGTAAAAGCCACAGTGAGCTCTTATCACTGTGAGATCACACTGCATTGCACCTCAAAGGTACAAGGACAACCATGACCAAAAATAAGGGCACCAAACCATAAATTTATGCAAAATTCTGCTTGTGTGCAGCACTCTGCTCTCACCTGATCTGTGTGATATTTATGAAACATTGGAGCACCTCCTCAGTACCTGTTAGAGGCAGAGACAACGAGTGGAAGGTAAGGAGCAGGGACTAGCCTGCATGCTGTGACATCCAGCCCCTTCCTCCCTCACGTCACTGAAACAGGACATGGGTGTGACAGCTCATCTTGGCTATCTGCTGTAACTGTCTTGGTTGATAAATATGCATAGGGCAGAAATCCTTCTGCAAATTAACACTTTACACCCAGGAGACTAGGAGAAGAAGGAAAAATGACACCTTAGCACAGGCAGTCCTGATGATGACTGCTTTGCTTTTTGAGACTCTCATTCATGGTGCTAGCAGGTGAGCAGGTAAGGCAAGCTGCAGTGTCTCTCAGGCTGCTGTTCCCAGCTGGGTGGAACTGCAGATGAAGGTTAGAGAAGAAGAAAATGGGCCATGTATCCTTGAAGAAAAGGGAAATAAAAAAACCTGTGTACAGTGAGAAATAAAGTATTAATCACAGTTGGAAATAATGTGTTGTCCTGAGGGAAAAAAAGAAGAAAAGAAAAAACAAGGGGGGGGGATATGTTTTGAACTTCACCCAACCAAATATTAAAGAAACAAGATAATTTAAGATTAAATGATTTATAGGCTTCTAGCAGTTCCCATTGCTATTTCCCTTGAATCTCTCAGCTCTGGGGTTTTCTTGGAGTTGCAGGTGCTGACAGCTCTAAGAAAGGCTACCTGCTTTCCAGTGTGTCTATGTAAGAAAGGCTTTTTCTATAGAGTGAATGAGGAGTTTTGTAAGACAAGAAAGAAGGAGTACATAAAAGGAGAAAAAGAGCAAATCAAGATGTTTGCTTGAAGTGCATGCATATTTCTTCTGATGTATTCAACTGCTAAACAGCTGACAGACTTGCTGTGACACTTGACCTTCCAACTATTCTTCACTCTACAATCCTATTCTTCAGAAAAGCACGGTTTGAAGGAATTCCGTCAACCTATGTACATTTTCCTTTCTTCTCAGAGAAAGAGGTATTGTTGGTGCCCGTTGTGATATTTCAAAAACATTAGCTCTTAGCTTTTGAACAAATATTTTTGAGAGTGCCAGAGGTTCTAACTCCACAAAGGGAGATTAAATGAAATTTAGAAAAGGTTTTGTGCTCTGTCAAGAACACACACACACATCTTACAGAAATACATACCACAGGACAAAAAAAAAGCTGAAGATAAAAAGGAATGTTGTATTCAAATCAGAAATAAACCTTAACTATAGAACAAGAAACCCTGTTGAATTTATTCCAACCAGGCTGAGTCTAGTATAACAATACAACCTAAGTTTCAGGGAAGTACATCTCTGGTTAGTATAAGATGTCAGAATGCAGGATATCAGCCTACAGCTGAGTGATACAGGATGCAACAGAGGAGAAACATAAATCTTAGAGGTGTAGTAGCTGAAAGGACACAACCATTTTTCTACATACCTCAGACCTGGACTTGACCCCAAGAAAGAGTATCCCACCAAACCAATAATTAACAAAGAGGAGCAGCGCTGAGAACAAAGACCGTACTTTCTTCCAAACATCATAATAGTAATTAACTACAGATAGCATAGGGAGACTTGCAGAAATTATTTACAAATGCCATCCCCATATTGAAGACCCAGGCTCACACCACATGGGTGGCTTACATTTCTGAAGTCAATAGGAGTGCTCACATGGTGCATCATAACATAAGGGAGGCAAGGTTTGCAGGGAGAGATACCGTTTTTCTTTAGCTAGCCGATGAATATGATGTTCCAAGTTTTGCCTGCACATGCCCTTGCAAATAGGCATTTGCAAGACAAGATTCTAACAACACATCAGGTAACTTCAAAAGTATTAAAAGATATTGGTAATAATGGGACTAAGAATTCAAAATGTCTATCTGTGAGTTTAAGAATGACATTAGTTAGGGAACATATGAACTGAAGAAAAACAAGATAAAGAGAGACAAGTCTGTAATGTAACTGCAAAGGCATATTAAGATGCAGTGGCAAGTGGCAAGATCCAGATGGCAAGTACATAGAAAGAACACTAGAAGGGAGAAGATTGCTATCTGAATGGGACAACTGGCGATGACATTCCCCAAGAGGCAGACTTTCAGGCCACTGAAACGTTAGTGTTTCACTCTGGTTTACCTGTGTGAATACTGCTAAACTGAAGGATTTCTAAGTTAAGCTAGTTCCACAGAGCAGCTCTATGGTAGGTGTGGACAGAGTTTTCCCTTCTAAATCACTTTGGAAATTTAAGAACCATAGATCCCTTCTATGCCAGCAGCTGTAGACATCTGAATTCTTTCTTTGATGAGCAGGTTTCTTGGAGAAATAGAGTAGAACGTTTTTGGATCCAAACACAGTATATGAGAACAAAAGGATGAATAGGATGCAAATTTGGTTCTTTCTCTTGAGTAATATGAGGTTACACTGATTCAATTTTGAGCTGCCTTATCTTGGTTCATCTGAGTATACTATGAAGAAAGGGATCATATTTACATGCCAGAAATAGTAGAATGATTTTTCTTCTTTTCTTTTGGCAACCAGTCCCTAACTCAGTGATCTCACAAAATAAGTTTTGAGTGTTTTTGAAAATGATCTAATTGAATTAACTTTGGCCTAGCATCCCATGTAACATACTGGAAGAGACCAATATGATTGCAAAAAAACTCCAGATGGATAGAACAGTGAAAAAGGAGCTACAAATTTTAGTGGGGAAAGAGAACATTTATGTGTGGGACCCATTTAATACAAACCTTTCAGTTTATTCACCACAGTGAGAATTAAATGTTTTCATGACAAGCAACGTGGAAATATTCAGCACAGTAGCAATGCACAGATAAAACAGATTTGACAGACAAAGACATGACTAAATCTGACTACTTATTTTGGAGATCAGCTGACTACAACAATTCAGTCTGTACATGCATGCTGATGCTGTACTAATACCTAACTTTATTCTTAATAATGTTCTAGAAAAACACTCACACTGTGCCTTTAAAGGGTGCCTTCTCTGCTCCACAGAAATAACCTCTCCAGAAGGCTCTGAACCCAGAGGCTTTTCACCACCCTCACAGAAGTTTTATTTTATATAATTGAAAAAACATTCCTGTCAAATAATATGCATATATTTTTATCTGTATCCATAGGCAGACTGACATGATGTCCAACTCATACACCTTTCTTGCTTTTTTCCAGGGGAACTGGCGTCAGCTGCTTAAAAACTACAATATAAAACTAATAGTTAATTGGGAATGCTAACTTAGACAAAGAATTAAGGAGACAGGCAGATAAGAAATCACAGAACTTCCATAAAACATCACAGAAACACACAGAGGCATACAATGTAATTATCATATTGTACGATCTTTGATGTGGAGACTTTATGTTTTACCCTACTCCTTCAACGGAAAAAAAATGTGCATCTTGTTACTACTTTTATAAAAAATACTTCTTCTGGTGCCAGATAATAACAGCACTTCAGGCGACCACGCCTGACCAGAAATTGGTTTACAACCTCCTGTGCTTGATTTTTGTGACCTTTGACTTGCCAGCTTTTCTTTTGTTTAAGCTGACCTCTGCAATGGAAGGTACCTTCCACCCTGAAAGGACAAGCTAAAGGGGCGTGCAGCCATCTAGGCTCTATCCCAGTCATTTTGTCCTGAAAGAATCCATGCCACTGAAGGGTTGCTGCTCCCTCAACAGTCAGCTGCATTATGTTTCCAGTGAGTCATGATTTAAGCTGCACATGCAACAGTCCTGGCCAGGGTAGGTGGGATATTCCAGTTCAGTATTTTCTCAAAGAATGTCCCAAATGCTATTGAATGCAGAGCAGTACTGCATTATTAACAAGTCGTCTTCTTAACAGCAGGTGAGTGTTGCAGCTACTGCAGCTGCTCAGTACAGCACACAAAACCACAACGGTTGTGGCAATTAACACTGACTACTCAGTCCCTATGGTTTAATCAGTAATGAGAATAAACCTCAGTGATAGCCATGCTGTAGCCTTAGTGATCTAAAGAAACATGGAAAACAAGTTTTTTAGGTAAGTATTTTGTTACATTAACTAGTGTCACTGAAAAAAAGTCCTCCAGCTTGTGGACCTCAAAATCATCCTTCAGATGGTGGGTTTAAAACTGCTTACATTTTTGTCTAATAACCATGGATGTTATTCATTCTAATAAAACACATCCCCACCACCCAAAAAGTTTGTCTTGTAAAAAGGTTTTTTGCATTATTCTGGCTCATGAAGCTCCCTTGATTTGTCCAAGCACTCTCAACACCACAAAGATCACTGGAATCCCTTTGGACTTTCTGCTAAAATAACATACTCTGTCATAGTGAGGCGTGGCTTACAGACAAAAAGTAGCATCTTTTATTGGACTGACCGATGCAGCTGAGGAAGAATACCAACTACAGAGAAGTTATTTGGCATGTTCTACATCAGATACAACATGATCCTTCTACTTAGGAAAAGGATTCTGAATGCCATTATAATCAACCATAAGCAGTGTCACTTTTATTCATCTATCAACATCCCTCAGTAGTGCTTGGACTGACTACATCAACATGTCATTGTTGCTTTGGTACTTACTCTCAAAGGGAATTTTGTATGGATTCCTCATTTCCATACTATTGCACTGGCACATAATGTGTGTTTTATTTATATTCACCCTCAAACTTTTTTTCTGAACATTTCACAAGCATTTACCTTACTGCACTCCAAAGAATCACGAAAGTAGCTTTAGTGTTCCCCTAATCACAGAAGTAAAGAGAGAGGGATTCAGTAATACGCCTCAAGTCACAACCTAAACCCATGACAGAGCTGAAAACAAAACCTATATTCTCCTGGCTGGCTCTCCAAGTCCCTACAGACATGTCATTAAGGCTGCTTTGCAACCAAAGGTAAGATTGCAGCAGAAACAGAAACACACAAATTCGCTTTAGTATGGTTAAGTTAACCAGTTAAGTCTGGTTTAAGTCTGGTTTAAGTTTAGTCTGCTTAAATCTAGGAACTCCATCATGAACTTTAGCAAAGGCAGTGCATGTCAGCTATAGACTATGAGTGGTTATTTATATTGCTAGCTTGCACTGATGTCTCTGGTGCAGTACAATCCATGCTGCTTACAGAAAAACAAGCAGAAACTGTCTTTCTGGCTGCGGCTATACACAGCTGCAGTCCACTCCTACGTTTGATGTGCACCTTACAAATAGAGCTTGAGCTAATCTGTCTACCCCAAGATTAATACTTATTTTCCATCCACCTCTCATAGAGAATGAATCTATAAAGCAGATTTTTCAAACGTTTGGTTTTTCAAGCACACTGTTCCTGTCACATCTTAAGCAGCATTACAGCAACTACCTAGTTAATGATGGGTGAGCTGTGAATGGCTGTTGTTCAGTATCAGAGGGACTCTGTGGCAAATCCACAGTTAACAACTATCTGTCACATGGGCTGAGAATGAATGAATTGCTTTGCAATTTCTCTTGGTACCATTGCATGTAAAAGCAGTTGTAAAAGACACAACTGCCTGGAAGGACCATCAGCCAGGGAAGTCCTTTATGGGGAAAGCCCTGGACAAGAAAGAAAGTCACACTCAGTAGTCGTAACAAGAAAAGAACCAGACTGACCAGAACTGAATGTACTGGGCTTGCTCACCGCTTTGCCAGTGTTCATTTGCATTTTCTCAACAAGTTTTCTCTGGAGCTGCAACTGAGTGCTGGATCCAGGAATACATCCCAGGCAAGACACTGCAGGCTTCTTTCTGTCAGCCTTGAAAGCACCACTGACAAGATAATTCAGGCTTCAGCACATATTCTTCTGTTGCCTTGCACTTCACTCCTCATCAGGAAGCATAATCCAGAAAAGGGGATGGGTGTTGGTGATATTTTCCTTTTGCATATTCATCCATCTACAACACTGGATGATTTTGCCTTTGAACTTACTCCTGGCATGCCAAAAAATTTGTTAGACGTTCAGGTGATTTAGTCTTTCCTCTGGAGACCCTGAGTGCAGCTCCTAATTGGAATAGAAATATTTGACATCTGTCACTTCTCAAGTGCTCCCGGTACATAGAGATGGGGAAGCAAAGAAGAAAGAAAGGAAGAAGATTGTGGTGGTGGCAGGAGGAAGCTGGGATCAACAGTCAAATTCCTTTTCATTTTATCCCCCAGGTCATCTTGTACATTTTTATCTGGTCTGGCAGTGTAAAGGGTGGGAGTCACCGTTAGTGTGTAGAGTCTAAAGGAAAATTTGAAGTCAGATGAGGCTTGCTAATATTAGTGAAACTTTGGCTAAGCAATTTGAGCACGGGGGAAAATGTCCTAAAAAGCAGTTTCTTCCTGATTTCATGACTTTCAACCAATGGGACCATTAACACTGTACCCACCACTTCCTTCATGTAGTACCCTTAGCAACAAACTAGGCAGGCCCAGAAACATGGTATGTCTGTTTGGAATGGTGGCTAATGACTCACAAGCAAAAGAGGACTCTATAGAGGGAGTAAGCCAGAGGCTGCCACCAAATAGTTACTCCAATTTACTCACACTTAAGAATTTCAGTTGGGAGACATAAAGCATAAATCAGACCCTTCTGGAAATGACAGCAGAAGGAACAGGGTGAAAACTTAGTTTCTTACCAGCAGACTTTGCTCTAGTCTGCATTTGATATTATTCCTTCTTTAGTGTAGGATTATAGATGCACTAACAGCAAAATTGTGATTCAGTCAAGTCTCCCAATATCTAGGATTCATTTTAAGTGTAATTTGGGAATATGTTGATGGCTTTATGATAGCATGGTATCCATTCAAATTATTATTAAACTCATACCTGCAGAGACTTGTGAAGAAAGAAGAGTAATTTTCTGCAAAAGATGTTGCTTGTGATTGTTCCTTTACCAATTTTTCATTTAGAAGCATCTTGCTGTGCACTAAGGTATCAAATAAATCAGAGCTCACTAATGTGTACTCTATTGAGAACTGAACATTGAGTAGTTCAGTAGCTTACATTGTGTCCCCTTTGACTGAGAAGGATTTTAGTCACACATCGTAAGGGTGGTTGTATTCCTTAAGGATAGTGACAGTATTCGAATACTTGCTGTAATGCAGAAGTAATTTTCTTTGTTTCTCAGTTACCTGTTAACCCTGTTACAATGAATCTCCATTCTTTTTTTTCTTGATAATGAGCAAAAGCATCCAATCATCTTTCTGGCAGAAATGGTGGTACAATGGGAAGGAAAACCTCAGCTTTATTAAAATCTCAGGGTCATATAAAAGCAACTCCCATGGTGTATTTGCTCCCAAATTGCACCATGCTGGAGGACCTCAGGTTCAACCATAGCAATTCCCCATTGCACCACAGAGGATTTTTACAGTGTGTTTTTTTTCTGTTCACCAGTGTGGTGGTTTGACCCTGGCTGCATGCCAGGTGCCCACCAGAGACACTGTCACTCCCCTCTTCAACCAGATAGGGCAGGGAAAGGCTCGTGGGTCAAGATAAGGACAGGGAGATTGGTCAGCGTTTACCATCATGGGCAAAAAATGGACTTAGGGAAATCAGTTTAATTTCTTACCATTCAAATTGGAGTACAATAATAAGAATTAAAATCAAAACTTAAAAAAACACCTTCCCCTCACCCAGCCCATCTTCCCAGACTTAACATCATGCCTGATTTCTCTGCTTCCTCCCGAAGTAGTACAGGGGGATGGGGAATGGGGGTTACAGTCAGTTCATCACACATTGTGTCCGCTGCTCCTTCCTCCTGACACTCTTCCCCTGCCCCAGTGCGGGATCCCTCCCACAGGAGATGGTTCTTCATGAACTTCTCCAACATGTGTCTTTCCCATGGGCTGCAGTTCTTCACAGACTGCTCCAGCATGAGTCCCTTCCATAGGGTTCAGTCCTTCAGGAACAGGCTGTTCCAGCATGGGTCCCCTATGGGTCCACAAGTCCTGCCAGCAAACCTGCTCCAGCACAGGCTTCCCACATGTCACAGCCTCCTTTGGGCATCCACTTGCTCCAGTGTGGGTTCTTCCATGGGCTGCAAGTGGATATTTGCTCCACCATGGACCTCCGTGTGCAGCAGGGGGACAGCCTGCCTCACCACAGGCTGCAGGGGAATCTCTGCTCCAGAACCTGGAGCACCTCCTCCACTTCCTTCTGCACTGACCTGGGTGTCTGCAGAGTTGCTGCTCTCACATATTCTCACTCCTTTCTTACAATGCAATTTGTTGCGCAGTTCTTCCCCACCCCCCCGCACCCACCCCACCCCGCTTCTTAAATATGTTATCACAGAGGTGCTACGACCGTCACTGATGGCCTTGGCCAGCAGCAGGTCCATTTTGGATCTGGCTGGCACTGGTTCCATTGGACATGCAGGAAGCTTCTAGCAGCTTCTCACAGAAGCCACTCCTGTTCCACTCCTGCTACCAAAACCTTGCCATATAAACCCACTACAATAGCCAGTGGAAAGGATGTGAGATCAGGTTTCAGTGGTTGTTGTCATCTCCTAGACACTGCTAGCAGATGTGCTGGGGATGTGTGGTGAGCATTCATGAGGCTGGTGCTTACATCCAGATGCCTGAGATCTTTGAGCGAGAGCTTCATCCACATGGCTCCCTTTGGTTAAGGGGAAAATGTGCTATGTGTGTTGTTCTTTCAACAGAGGTTTTTTTTGAATCTCTGGAATCATGATCTTTTGGAGGAATGGGTAAGAAAAGCAATTTCTGCCTGGAAGCAGGTCTTTAGCCGTCAGCCCTTCTTTTCACCTGTACATCCCCAAGAGAGTGGAAGGGCAAGAGCATAGGAGCAGGCTGCATAAGCCTCAGAGCTGCATTCAGTAGGCTTGTGCCAGTCCCTGGCATGGAGCATCATGCCTAGCACTGCCTGCTTCTCCATCACCTTCTCATGCTACCACCTTTCTGCCTATCTCAATCCAGTCTTTAAGTCTGATATGCTCTTCCTGAGACAAAGCAGAAGGTCCTTCACCCTCATGCCCAAGATTTGGAACCAAAATCATCTGCCCACACAGCCTGGAAGTCAGCTGAACTGACAACATGTGTTGTGACTGCTTGTTACTGTTAGCATTCGTCTTCCTCACCTCTGTCTTCATATCCCTCCTTTGAATGCAGACCCCTTGGGGAACTTGCAGCTTGCCCATCCAGTGTGAAATGTTTTGCTCGCTACACAGCATCAAGAACAGAATGTGTAAGTAGGCTGAGGGAGAGCATGGACTTATCACGTTATCCTATTTTTCCATGTTTATTTTTATTTTGTTTGTATTTATTTATTATTTATCTTCACTGAATCCCAGACTGAGATCCAGCAAACATCCTTGGGCACCTTCCAGCTTCACTTCTTCAAGCAGGTCTCTTGTACTGAACATCAGGGATTTTTTGAACGTTTCTTCCCCTACATAGGCCACAGACAGACTAGGTGAGGCACATGGGGACCAAAACTCTCTCTTCCAATATTCCTGGTAACAGATCTGAGTTAATTCCGAACAGTAGCTCATCTTTGTGTTACTATTTTTAAGGTCCCTCCCTTCATATGGAACTGTGAATACAGTTGTAGCACTTTCCAGTGCAGGCTGCCTCACTGGCAAATGAGAATGGTCTTGCTACTTCTACATAAATGGATTTAATTACATTATTATAATCTGTTATTAGTAAAAGGCCTCAGCAGAAAAGCCTGACACTTCCTTAAGCTTCAGTCCAACAGCAAAGCTGCTTTTCTAAGCCTACATTGCAGAGGATAGGAATTTCACATGTCTAGACTGTGCTGTGCAAGAATTTCACAAGTGGAGAGTGCCATAATTCAAATACCCATCAACAGTGTAATAAAGTAGATTTGAAGTATGGTTTTGACCAAGTAACATTATACAGTATTTTTTTCCAACAATTGAGACGGGAAAGGCAATCACTTTCCCACTGAAACTGATCACAGAGAAAACACTTACATGTTAATAGCACAATTTTGTCAGGAATGCATCACTAATATTGTCACCCATGCTGTGTGTTCAACAAAATCACACCATGAAGGCTCTTGGTAGGAGCTATGCTGCAGGAAGTACCATCTTCACTAGCAAAAGTATATATACAATCTGAGTTCTATATATGATTTTAAACAATTGGGAAAGTTTGTGAAAACTCAGGTGCCTCAGCCATTCAACATTATATTTAGACATCAAAAAATGTGACCTGACTTCTAAAGGTGCTGAGCAAAGCACCTCCAACTGCAGTCAATTAGTGGCATATGTAATTTAAAAGTGTATCCTGACTACACAGAAACAAAAATGCAGTTGGTCATGTTATGAGCTAGCACATAAGCTTTATGCCAGTTGAGAGTCCACCCTGATATTTCAAGCGATTTTGCTGTAACTATGTCTGGTTTTAGGTGGATCTCAAGGCCCACTTGCATTTTTGCATGCCCTCTTTCAAGCACAGGATAAGCCCATCATCCAAAGGAGCTTCTTGTCCATTTTACAGCCATGGTTTCGTTTTTAGGCAGTTTAAATGTTTCAGGCCTATAGCACCCCTGAATATGAACCGGTAGTACAGTTTTCACGCCCGTAGTGTAAGCATCGTCATTCAGTAAGCTGAAAATATTAAGAAGAAAAAGAAAGGATTTTTGTGTGATCTAAAAGCACCATGGCATGCACTGAACCTGCACTGGGTATTCCAGAAACACAGGCAAACAGGACCCTTAAAAGAAATGACTTCACCAGTCATCAGAAAAACAGGAACATCACAGATATCTTCCTAAAACAAATCTCTGTGTGTGTGCGCTTTTGCTGTTTATCTGCAGAACAGAGACATGGATAAACCTCAGAAATGTTATTTCAGTAGCAACCTTTGGAAAACAGTTTCTAAAAATAAAACTAAACATAAAATTCTGAAAATACTTTCAAATGTGGATAGTCAAGGTGGAAAAAAATCTACTTCTTTTTTTCCCCCACAAGAAAAAACCCTTTACTAACAAGTTAAGTTTTGCAGCTCACAGCTTCTCCTGTATTTCAGTCCTTTTCAGCTGAGTGAACAAGTTAGAAGAGAAAGGAGCTATTTCACTTACACTGCTCCTGTATCCTCATGTAGACATCCACCTATACCACTTCAAGCAAAGACAATATAGAGAACGTCCATTTACGCTGCAGATTTTCTTAGCTGAAAGCTCCTAGCAGTTTTTCTCTTGTAGCATTCTAATAAAAAATAGGAAGGAAAGGGCATTATCTATCTCATAACACCATCTCTTCTTCAAATTCCAAACATAAACCATGTCTGGCTTCTATTACTTCTTGTTCCTTTGCATTCTTTATAGATGTTGCATCTCTAGAAATACTCCTTTCAAAATATTCACTCTGTTTTGATTTTTTTTCCAGAAATGAGTTTTTAATTTTAATCTCATTTTTCCTGGAGTTTAAAGGGAAGTATCAAAGATGACCTAGCATAATGACTGGGTGTTTTGTAAACATACACACAGAGAGGAGGAAGTGTTGGCAAATAACAATGCAGGCTGGAACACAAATAAAAGTAGTCTCAAAACTAGTATAAATATATAGTTACCAGCTTCAAAGAAAAGCAATCAGGTTTAAAATCAAATACTGTTTGATTTTTAAATCAAAATTTAAATCAAATACTGTTAAAATGTTATAAGTTTTTTTATAATACTGTCCTCAGACTGGCATGCTCCATATGTACAGCAGAAGTGTATTTCCAAACATTTCCAGTCATATTAAACAACCTGAGTCCAAAAGTAAGGAGAAAGTTGAAGGAAATGAGATTACTGGAAATGGTCATGATGACGATCAGAAACTGGACTATGGTAAAAGACAAGGACTGTTTTAAGAAGAGTAGCTCCCATGCAGATAATCAAGACAGAATTAAGTGGGGAAAAAAATAACATATTAAGAATGGTTTAGATCAGGTATCCTCAAACTTTTTAACCAGGGGGCCGGCGCACGGATGCAGTGGCAGGCAGCCATCTGCGGCTGCTTGGTTTCCCCCCCCAACCCCCGTGTGTGTGTGTGTGTGTGTCTGTAAATACCGGGGGGCCGTATCTGGCCCGCGGGCCATAGCTTGAGGAGCCCTGGTTTAGAGGATGACAATTTTTTTTCTGTGTAAGTCACCAAGTTTCAAAAGCTATTTTTCTTAATTGACCCAAAAGTAAAATCTTTCAAATGCTTTTGTGAAATACAGCCATAAAGAAAGCTGCATTGTCAGTTATAAACCACCAGATGTTTGATTCAGGTCCCTCTGCCTTTTCACTCTCATAAGAAAGAACCAATAAGACCAGCACCTTGAAACTCCTACTGTTGAACATTTGACCGTAAATGATGGGTGTAGATGTTCATGCTTTAAAACAATTAGATTACTAGAAAAACAGTAATATGCTGTCAAGAATACAGTCTGCAACCCATTTACAGAAAGAAAGTGAAGAACAGAGAAGGCAAATGGCTGCTCAGTATCACAGAGAAAGTCTTTTGAACCCAAATCTCCAAACAATACAGTGATTCAATTATAATAACAAACATATTCCCATTGTCCCCAAAACTGATGAAGGTGCTGGAAGAGCACATCATTTTTCTTAAAAGCTGCTGACTAATGTAAGAATTATCACTTTCTGTTAAAGTGTTTCAGATCTGTCCCTAAGAAACATATTATTTATGCTCCGCAAGAGAATTTATTGTTAACCACAGGGTCAGCAGCAAAATGGCGCACCATCAAAATACCTCTGTGAGTGTGAAGAAAGATTTCACCACATATATTTCTGGAGGGTACAAGGACATAAAGGTAGAACTTGACCTCAGCAGTGGTAATATATGGGAAGCTTGAAAAACGAGTGCTTTCTCACCAGGCTGTCTAATGACAGATACCTTGCTGAGACAGTGTGATCTTACAGTATGCTGGCTTCTTAAGAAGAGAACTACAAAGCGTCCCAGATACAGATACCTTTAACTCATCACCTGCTTGACTCTTGAGGTAAAGTCTAGTAAGATTTTTTCTAAGAAGAGTAAGCAGGAACTTTTTCAGCCAGCTAACCAGGGATGATAAATGATTTTTTTCTGTCTCACATGAACATGGTGGACAGGGTGAGGGTGCAGAAGGCGAACCCTCAGGTAAGGGCTACATTTCAGTTCTGTGAGCACTGCACTGTGATATCCCTGCCTGTTGCCACCCAGGCAAGGGCAATGGGTTTGCAAAACAGCAGTATAGCTGAGCCTGCACTGAAAGAGGTGAAGCAGCCACCTGCGTCCCTTCTCCAAAAGGAACAGTTAGCTGTGGCAATCCCAGCATCTGAGGTCATACCCACAGCATGCTCCTGCTGTTGCCAGCTCACTGCATGGAGTCTGACCCAGTGACTCACAGAAACTCCCACTCAAACTGAGCACTTGTTAATTGACTGAATTTCCCAAACTGAACAGAAGTCTCAGACTTTCAGAGTTAGTCCCCTCCTCTCTGCTCCATGGCAATGGTCACTCTCCCTCACTTATTTCAAGCCATTCAGGTCTAGCCACCACCAGTTTTCAAGAGCAAAGATTTAGCAAACATTGCTAATCAAACTTCATTCCCAGAAGTTAGTTCGCTAAATGGCAAAGCCTCCTTCCTTGTCCCTAAGAGACCACTCTTGTTTCAAAGGGCAAACAAATTAAGAGATTCCCCATTTGTCTGCAGGAAACACTCTGAATCCTGTCAGCACAGATTGGAGACAATACTGTTGAAATATTGACAGCACATACTACTGGAAGCTTTGTTTTCCATCTTAACCACATATTTTGTCAACTCATTCAGAGGTAAGTCTAATTTTGACAGTTTTAGGCTTACTATATTACGTTAATTTTCATTGCCTACCGGATGTAAGAGATCTATGTCTACTCTTTCTGTGTCCTGTAACTCACCTTCATATTCTAGCCAGTGAGGATGTGTGAAAAGAATTATAATTCACTGTAACCATTCCATCCACAATGTTTTCCCTGAGCTGCCCTCCACGAGAGCAGTCCCCAACTACTCTTTCTAACTTATGGCAGTCCTCTTCCATCCCAAATCTTGCAATTCAAACTCAGTCATATCTCCCACTGAAATCACAGTTGTTTTTGATGAAGAAAGGTTATGCAGTCTGGCCCAGGTTTAAAAAATTAATCGTTAAAATCTGAATTAATTAGAGGGAGGAGAGGGTGTTTTAAATTGCCCCTTATGTAGGCAGATCCTCCAAAGTGTTCACTTTTTTGAAACACATGTGGCTTTTATGTTTCTGTTCAGGAGCTGGAACTGCTGCCATTTTGTGAAATTGGGTTAATGCAGTCATCTACAAAAAAGATACCAAACTGGTTCATGGGAACTTATTTTAGATTAAAGAAAAACAAAGCAATAGCCTTTAAAAGATCATTTGGGGGAAAAAAGCCAGCAGATTGCTTTTTGTATGCAAGAATTTCATGATGCTATTTTCTTTAATTTCCATGAACAACATATCATCTAACCTTTTTTATCTCCTGTCAGCTCTGCAGAATACCAGACCTAGGAAAGAAATCCAGGCCAGCAGGCAGAACATAATGTTGATCATGCAAACCTGATTAAAAGCAGAAAAATTAGAAGACTCTTAAAGCAGAAAGAATGGCAAAAATCAAAGCAAAAGAGAAAAACGTTTTGTCAGGTCTTGGCAATGAATAAAGTTGAGATACTTAGTTCAGGATTAGCAGACAGTCAGGGTTTAAAAAGTGGGAAAACCAATAGAATCTGATTTCAGTTGGAGACGAGGACAAAACATAGGGAAAGACAAGGAACCATGTTTAAACTGGGCTGACGGGACTTATCTTATGAGAAAGTGGCACAAAGAAACAGAAGTGCTGGGAGACCAGATTAGATTTTGGCCTGGAATAACAGAACGGCTGTTCTCATCTTTACTTGTTTGGGAATCTGAAAACTCAGATGGGCATTGAGCAAGCAGGGCTCAGACAGGGATATTGAAGCTGGGATTCTGTCAATCTCAGCTCAAGATTTCAAGGGCATCAGAGGCTCTGGTTACAAGACAGTGTCAGCCCTGGCAAATCAGGGGCAGTTGGAGATTTCATTTTTAAACTTTGCTTTTTCTTCCCTGTCCCAGCAGCACTCACTGATTATCACTAGTTCACATGGGCTTACGTTTATGCCTCTGAAATAGTGTGTCACAAACTTCCCTAGATCAGAACAAAATGACTGAGTTGAATCAGTAGAGGTGACAGCTGAAAGCCATCTTTCTGCACTGATTTCCTTCCATAGCAATTCGAGGTTGTCACTGTCAGCTCTCAAATTGCTTTGCAAAACTCGTAGTCTTTCATTGCTATAGCAAAAATCACATTGCTAGTAGCATTGTTATAAATTTCAGCCATGAAACAACAGTCACTGTAAGGCACAGATTCTTCCTCATCCCACTTGAAGCCCAGAGAAACACTGAGCAAAAAGCAAAGCTGTATGTGCTGAAGGAATTAGCTCAAAACAGCAGTCACATGAATTGTCTGAAATTCTTGATGGAAATTGGTCTGACTTTGCAAGCCAGTTTGTCAAAAATGCAAAGGAAGCACTGGGTCTGCAATTAACAGAGAAGAGTTGTGTGTTTGTGTGTGTATGTATCTGATGTGCACTTGTGTGTGTACAGTGTAAGATGCCTAGCTTGGTACCAACATAAGCTGTTTAGCTTCGCAGGGGCTCACACTGGGAAACAGGCAGCAGAAAAGGAAACAACGGCTTTCTAAAGAGCAAAATGTGTTGGTCAAGATGAACGGATGCATACAACAAATTTCACTAACACTGATCATAATGCTGAGTTATCAGCTGTGCTACAGAAGTTTTTCTCCCTTGGCCTTTACCCAGAAGAAAAGACCAGGTATTTCTCAACGCACATCCATTTAAACAATTGCTTGCAAATTCAAAGAAGTTCATACAACTAAGCTGCTGATGCAAAAGCATTGCCTTCAACTAAGGTTCCCAGTGCTTATGGTATCAAAATCATTCCAACCCTTTAAACACAGCAGATATTGAAATTAATGCAAGCCTGGAGCGTGTCAGTTTGCTTCTGTCTAGTGACCGGCAGCTCTGCAGACCACCAATACTGGTGTTTGAAGAGACTGGAGTAAGGCGAGAGATGACCTAACAGCTCTGACACATATGCCTGCTGACAGTAGGTTCACCTTCTTTGATGTCAACTAAGGTGTGATAGACCTCAACTTAGCTGATCAGGCAAATGGTTACCATCTGTATACAGGATTAAAATATGCATTTGACAGGGGGAGGGAGTCTGCTCTCTTGTAAAATTCTGAGTAAGTTTTCCTGAAAAAGGAAATTTACATTTTTCCCTCAAGTAAATGTTAGTTTGTTTTTCCTTTGTAATACAATATTAATATTTCATTATGTTATTCTTCATGTATCAGATGAAATGAGTCCTAACATAAGGTTTTCTGCAGAGAAGTTTCATTTTTCATACTTACCGAAATGTACCTTACAAGTGTTAAACTTCCCCCTGCTGCCACCCCACCCCCCAAAAACTTGCATTGCACTTTCTCACAAGTAGTGAAGTGGGTTTTTTCCCACGCAAATTGCATGCAGTGAAAGAGAGGCAACTGTGCCCTCACAAGAAACTGTAAACACACTGTTAATACAAGCACCTACTCCTCCGAACCACCTGCTTCTTGGTGGACAACTTTGCTATTTTTGCTGAGCATTATGTCAATACAAAGAATCTGGACTATTTCCAAGAGGTGGTCTAGAAGAGGCATTAATGCACAAGAATGAGTACTAAGATATTTTTCCCACATTTGACACAACCAAGAGAGTCCCCGTAACTCCATACCTGGAGTGGATGGCAATCAACATACTGTGTCTAAGGAACCAGTTCTATGTTTTGAAGCCAATTGTCATTTACTTAGACATTATTTCTTCAGCCATGTGAGTTTGTTTTTTAAGGTTGAAGGGGTCATTACTGCCTCCAGCATGAGCCTGTAACAGCCACATACAATGCAAAACCCACGAAACACAGGCAATACTCTGTAATGAGGTGCCCATCTCTAGGAGGGTTCCCAAGCCACCAATTTTTTATGATGGTTAGGCAGCCCTGTCTGATGCTGTTACAACTAAACCAAGCAGAGTTTGTTGTGGCTGACATGCAGTTATCACGACATTTTGCTAATGTCCTGACTGTTTTAACGTTTGGTGTTGCCAGTCACTAAAGTAACAAATGTTCATTCAGCAACCTGAAATTAATAAAAAAATTATTATTGCTTGCCAGTATGTTGAAAAGGAGCTGGCTACAATAGCTGGGCAAAGAAAGAAACTGAGAGGTGATACTTTGTAAAAGTGATTTTTAGCTAGTGAAGTAATGTTTGTGAAATTTAATGACACTATTAAAACTGTCTGGACTCAAGGGTGCCATGAAGTATTCATACCAGTTCAATCTTGGGGTGGGGGTGGGGTGGCGGGGGTGATAGCCAGAAAATGGTGAAGTGTAATCCAGTTATATGTATCATTTTAATTTTATTTCAGATTTGGTGTTACTTACATTTTAATATTGTGATAGGTACATTACGTAAGGTGCTGCTTAGACTGTATCAAACAAAGGTGGGGTTTTCTACACCAAAACACACATCAAAATGGTGACCACCTCTCTTCAAATTATTTTCATTAAGGATTATTTACCATTTCACACCTGAACTTAAAAATTTACCTGATAATATAAAATAGCCTTTTCATACTAAGGGTTTTTTTGATACTTCGGTTGAAAAGGTTTATTATGTTGAATGAGTAACACACAATATTCCCTTGCATTTAAAGGATAAAATTGTCCTAGTTTCATTCAGTGGGTGAGAATCAACTTTAGCTGATCTAGGTTAATACCTAGCTCTGCCTTTTTTTATGAAATAGATTGGTTTTATCCAGGAAAGGCCAGTCATAATAGTATGGATAACCACCCTCATGATTATAGTCAGAACACTGGTTTTATGTATTCATGCCACACCAGCAAAATCAGACACAATGTTTTAGAATTGGTTTGTGTCCTACCAACCACATTGTTCTCCCATTCACAAATAGCTCTTCAGGACAGCTGCAGGTCAGATTTAATTTTTTTAAGCTGTCCTTTTAAATAAATTTGGATTTAATGGAGAAGAAAAAAGCAAAGGGAGAAAATAAATCTTCTCAGTGTTTCTGCCTACAAGATACAACATGTTTTTAGAAACTGGGATAAGGAAAGCATGCTGGATTGATTCCAGTTACTTCAGTCATAGAGGGAATATCCATCCCCAAAATAGCTTTCATGGCTGTTACTTGCCAATTGACACAAATTAAGAGCAGACTGTTTTTCATTCAATTTCTTCTTTTCTCAGGTGTCTAATTTCATATTCCTGTTATAACTTCCCTATGTTATTCTCCACCTCCCTCAGTTCCTTGCACACTGCTATAAAAAGGAGCATTTACTTCCTTCTTCAGTGCTCAGAAGCTTGATTCAGAAGTTAACTACAACTAATGGAAAATAATGTTTACAAATTTAATTGAGTGAAGAAGGGTTTGGAAAGGATTTTTGGCATGCATGTTAACATTTGGTCTGGTGTGGCTTTGTGTGATTGTTAGGAAATATTTAGCTAATTATATATAAAATAAAAAATGTCTTTCTTTACCTTCCTGTTTACTAAGGAAATAAAAAGGAATTTAATCTCATTCAAAATATTCACCTTCCACAACTAACAGCATGTATCTAAAAAAAAGGAAAATACTTGGTAGATTTACAAAACCCAAGGTTTTAAGATAGAGCTAGGTGAAATTAACATACCTCTGAGTAAAAGGATTTGTTTTTAAATCAGACACCAGGTTTGGAAATAAAACTGGTTTTGTTCCGTCTTCCATGCTACATAAAATTAAAAAAAAACCCAACCAAACATGACCTCATCACTTTGATGGCTACTTGATCTCACATGCCAGGAGGCCTTCCTCTTCACTGTTCTCATCCTGCAATCAAAGAGGTATGTGGACTGTAAGAGGGCATAGATTTACAGTGGAAGGGAGAAATGATGGGAAGTTCAGGACAGTGGATGTGAGAGGATGAAGAGGCCATTGTAATCACTCACATGTTACTTAATATTTTTTAACAGCAACTGCTCTGCTCTGTATTCAAGCACCTTTCATTGTGTTAACCCAGTTTTCAACACAGGGCTAGAACAAAGAGCACACATACTAGAACGTGTAGTACAGGATCTCTAGAAGCCTCACATGCACTGCTGAACAGCAGCTTGTAAAGGACAATCCAAATTATTTATTTTTCTATCACTTGACAGTTCAAACAAAACATATAAGTAAGATTGTTAATGTTTAGTGGTAGCTAACAGCCCAAGCTTGCTCCAGGACAAAGGAACACTGTAGGCCTATTTCTGTTGATGGGTAACATAAAAAGGTATTCTGAAATCACATGTGTATAATAAAATAAACGTATCAAGGTAATAACCAGTTATTTTCTAAAGTGCTGTTAAAAGTGGAGGATGAGAGGGGGAACATTGTGGGTTTGGATTAAACAAGAGTAGAAAGAAATTCAAACTGAATTTCAGTAGATTAGCAAACCATTGAGGAATGGCTCAGAATGTTTTGGAACCATTTAGGAATGAATACCACGGATTTTTGCAAATCATTAAGTTAGCATAAGCTGTAATGTCAAGAAACTGCTGTAAAGAAGTCTGCAGCAGTTTCATAACCATGACCAGACATGGTTTTTATTTAATAGGCAGTTAGTTACAACTTAGTGTGACAAGTATATTTTTGTCTCTGGATCAAGCTGCCAACTTCTTTCATTTTATTTTCCTTATTACAATTGCTGAAGAAATTAGAGAAGAATTAAAATGCAAAGGGACAAGCTAGGTACAATTGCCATGTCTGTGCTATGATGGGCTGAAATCCCTCAGTGGACTCTCTTGCATCATATAAGGTATTTGCATGCCCCTGGAGTGTCATTTACTCCTTATTCCTTTATGTAAATTCATGCAGTTGTTTGGTTTGTGAGCAGTATGCTGGTAGTTTTTACATTTGCTTGAAAGGTGAAAGAGTGTTATGTCTAGAAATATATTATCACAACAGGGGTATTCTCTGGAGCTATGTCCACAGCTAAAATGTGTCCACAGCTATGTCCACTTTATGGCAACATGTAGGACAGGGTCAATTTTGTTCCAGAAAAAAACTAGTTATGACTATTTATATTAGTATTCATCCTTTGTTGAACACCTCCCTTACAAAATTGGCCTATCTCTGCATATTAATAAAGTATTTTGTTTCTCTGGATACCTTGTTAAAAGAGAAGCAACTGATCGTGCCCAAGAGCTGCATTTCTGCTGTTCAGCAACCATCTCCCCTATGAAGTATTCCCAGGCCACTAGGTCTGTGGTTAAGTAACATTACCATAAAAATTTCCAGAGGAAAGACTACAGCACAAACAGATTGCTGGGGAGAAAGAACAGTGGGACAGCTAATGCCTAGGCTTACAGACCGTCCTGCAACTTCTTCCATATTCAGGGAACTCCATCAGCTGCTGAAAAGCTGTTTGCACAAGGGGCAGTCTTGAGATCAGAGAGGAATCTGTAAAGCAAGTGTCATGGCACCTTTTGGCAGATGTAGTGCTAGAGGAAGAAGAGGCAATGTAAAAGTAATACAAACCATAGATTTTGAAGTGCTGAACAGCACTGGTGAAAAACCTTACAACTGTTTTCTCAGATATTTGTGCAACCCGCTGATATAACTGCAAGCTAAAATGTCTCATAAAATGCAGGTTTAACAGCTCAGTCTATTTAGTCTGCCTCTGGTACAATAACCCAATTTTACTCCAGAGTGTCTCCTTTCTCAGACAAAAAATGAGAAATCTTTACTTGTGCCTATGTCTGCCTTCCCCAATGATTTTCCATGTATTACTGATACATGGTGTTGAACAGACACTGTCCAGACCCAGAAACAGAAAACATACCAACTTATCAAGGTGCTGCTTCACCTGAGCTAACCAGTGGTAGGCCTATTGAGCCCAGGCAAAACCCCACATTAATTCAATTTTCGTGCTGTTGGGACCCAGGCAATTTCATCTGCAGCACATGGCTGCTCCAGCTGTCTTCAAGCCCTGCTGTGCTCTGCTCCACTGTGGGATGGATACCTAGATACATAGAATGTGGACATTCTCCATCTTACTTATGTGCTATAAGCTGTGGGAGTGGTGGAGGGGTAGAACAGGCTTCTCCTTTTGTGTCCCTGTGGAACTGAGTTTAGAACCCT
This sequence comes from Falco rusticolus, assembly GCF_015220075.1. NCBI lineage: Eukaryota > Metazoa > Chordata > Aves > Falconiformes > Falconidae > Falco > Falco rusticolus. The sequence goes on along the minus strand of NC_051210.1, from coordinate 48,030,057 downwards.
TAAAGTCCTTGATGGGTTGTGTCTCACAGGATGACAGTAAATAACTGCATAATGGCATAAGAGAACATATTTATGTCACAGAGGCACTTCTTTCTAGTTGTACAAAGCATTTGGAAAGCAAACTATGAAAATGAAAGGGTGCATTTGTACTAAAAATCTAATTTGCAAGTTACAGATACCTAGTCTACCAAGTAATAGATAAAAATACACAATTAATGTGACCAATAAAAAATAAAGTCCTTTCCCCCTCCCCCTCATTCAAGAGTAATAACTCTTCAAATAATTTCAAAAAATACTGAGGCTTGCTTGTGGGAGGGAAGGAGAGACCAAGGGGAATAGCAGTTATTTCCTTTCTCCAAACACTTTGTCATGCAAAAAATTGAGCTCTGAAATTTCCAGATGGGTTTCCTCTGTGACGGAGAGTCTGTGTGTGACTGATGGTCCTCCTGAGGCAGCCCTCCTGGTAAGCCAGTCCTCACAACAATGCACAGGAGCGGCTGCTTCTGCTACAGCAGAGGCTGGGGCAGTGAATGGACTCATGTAAAATTTCAGTCATATTCAAGCTTTGCTCTGCTTCTTCTGGGTTGTCACTGCTCAAGTTGGTTGCTGACCTTGGATTGACCAGAATAGGTGCTGCTCACACATAATAAGTCCCCAAAGGACCCCCAGCCCAGGTAAATACAGGCTGATGGACAAAGAGTAGCTGTTGTTTTATGAAGGGGAAGGGGAGGGCTGAGGTCTGGGGTAGAGCTGGAAGGTGAAGACAGGCCTCCAGGCATGGATCCCTGATCCCAGTCACCACCTTTGCCTCCCCAGCATAGCCACTAGCCTCCAAATCAAACAAAAGCTGTGGGTGTACTGCATGCTGCCAGCTTTTTGGAAACCAAAGAACTTGACTGCTATGAGCACACAAACTCCACCACCTTTTTTGGGTGTTCTGTGACCTCTCTGAGTTAGGTATTTCCTCTCATAAGCATGAAAACACACAAATGTAGTTCGAGAGCATTCACCCCCTCTCCCTAATGCCACTGTAAAGTGGGAGGTGTTGAGACAAAAGAGACACAAAATGACTGCTTTGAAGAACTGTGAGCTGGGAGTGAAGCTGGCTACTCCAGACCAGTTAAGATGTATGATGTTCACAAGCACTTCAGTGGTGAGGGCCAGACATGCAACAGACAACAAAACATATCAAAAGTGTAAAAAAAATGACAGGTTTAGGTTTGTGGAGAGCCTTTGACTTTCTTGAGGCAACATACAGTTTTGCAGCTTAACTATACTACCTGTAGAAATGTGTCTTTTTGTAAAACCATCTACTTATCACAAGTAAAGCTTAAGACTCCGTACATTTCAGCTTAATGCATCAAACACACAGTTTTCATACATTCATAAGCAACTAAACAGTCTGCCGAGAGTAGCAAAACAGGTAAGCTCACATGGTAATGTTCCTGATGTGAACAGTAGAATGGAAGTAACTGAGAAATTGCCCATATTAAACACAGGCAAATTCTGTTTATCTGTGCTTGTCCTCCATCATATTAACAACCCCATACCAGAAACATTTTACATGCAAAAAATTTAAAAAAGAAATGTCAAAGCAACCACACTGGAAGAATGCCGATACACAAAGTTATAGACATGCAAAATCAGTTTATTCACAGTTTCTTTCCTTTCTACATGGAGGCCCCATGGCACTGCTGGGAACCCTATTCAGTAGCATACTTTGTAATTCACTGACTGGGATTTTCTGTGTCTATGTTATTAATGGTAAGTGGTTGGTAAACGTGTAAATCATTGCACATTGAGATAATACAGAACAGTGCCCACTGTGGTATTATAAATCTCTAAAATTGATTCTTAAACTAGCTGAGATGTAGTCTAGGGTTGCTTGTTCAGGCTTAATTTGACTTATCAGCTATGATACCATCTGTATTTGAAGAGAAACAGCTGCGTTTTCAGCTACTAAAGCTGACTTGAGCACTTTATAAAAGAGACCAGTTGAATCAACACAGATACAATCTCTTTCATATTCATTAACTGTCCCAGCTGAAAAAGTGTTCCAAAGCAAATAAATGAAGCAAAACCAAGCAATAATACAAGTGTAGTGTTTCAGTGAATGGAAAATTTTCTGTTTCTGAAACCAGTGGGACCCTTCCTCACCCCAGTGACAGAAAACTTTTTATCCAGGCATACAAGTGACAAATGGGCTCCTAGAGGTCTTCTAAAGAAAAATGTTATTCCCTGTGTCTGTGCACTGCTCCCTGCTGCCCAGTCCTCCCAGGGCACAGGCAGGCAGTCCACCAAAGCACGCTGGCTCCCTGTGCTCTCTCCCCTCAGAACAGACTGGGACATGCAAAGGGCAAGCGATGCCACAACATGTACTGCCATGCCTGCCAGGGCCCATCGTGCTGTTAGGGAGCGACAGCTTCCCACTTGGCTGATTTTCCATGTGAGCAGGAGCAGGTAGTGCCTGGGTGGTTTGCCTTCCCACAGCAGGCTCAGGACTGCCAGTCCAGGGACTCAGCTCTCACTATTGAATATCACGAATGCAACGTGGTTTATTTCAGACTGTTTGTTGTTTTTGGGTTTTTTTTAGGAAAAAGCTGTTAGCTTGAGATTTCCAAAAAGAACTAGTCTTTCAGTTGGTTGCATTTGACTGAAAGTTACATACCATACGCTTCAGGGAAGGCATAAAAATCCAGGCCCAGACGAGGCAATTTTACCTGCTGCTGTTTCTGTCTTTTGCCCACTGGAGACTGGGAGTCCCCAAGGTGGAGTCTCATAAATGCCTGAGGCTAGCTCCACTCCTGGGCGCCATGCTGTGTGCCTCAGAGGATGCTTGTAGGGTTTCGTGCAGAACTGCAGCCAAGGGAGACAGGAAGGGACTGGGCTTGCATTTAAAAGCCCTCTGATGTTCAGGAGGCTGGAAGTGCTACCACCCTAGGGACTCCAACGTGCTTTTCCTCCAAGCAAGAGACCTCTCACAAACCTAACTTAAGAAATATTAAATCAATTATTTTTATTGTTGTCTCCAGTCTAGTGTACATTGGCCAAAACTAATCATAGTGTCAAAAAGAGAAGCAAGTTTAAAATGATACCTGAACACAGGCTTGGAAATCACAGCCAGTCCCACACCATTATCCACCAAGCAAAATGCAGGCACTCAGTAAGCATTGAGGAAAGAAATCTCTTTATTACTGTACTCCAGTTTCATTATTACTACTTTTTCCTGTGCTGAAGGGAGATGAGGAAGATGATTAAGTCACTCTGAATAGCTGAGATCCCTGGGCAAAGCCCTCCAGGTACCTAGCCAGCAGCTTCTCAAAGCTTTGTGTGTGCTGAGTTATGGCACAGGTGACCTACATCCATCTTTTCGTAAAACATGCTGGAATAACACAGACTTTCCATGGGCTTTTCCAAACCTGGACAATACTTCAGTACAGCCATCTGCAACAGTCCACCTCACCACAGGACAGAACCCAGAGGGTATGAGGGGCATTTATGTTTGTCTTCTAAAGACACCTTTCCTCCAACACTGAACACCACAGACTTGGTGCCAAAGCTCCTTCCTCAAAACAGCTTCATAGAGCAAACACATTCAGCTCCCCAGGGAATTAAAACTTTCAGTAACATTTTTATGTCTTTTGTTATGCAGAACAGAAATCCTAAACAACGAAGTGTCAAAACAAGACAAAATAATCTGTTGGAGTAAGGATGGGCAGAACAGAGCCTCCTGCACAGTCAATGTCACGAAACTAAGTGTGACAGCACAGCCTGAAATCTGGTTCCTCTGCACATCTTTACTCTCACACTGTTTACTTAGCCTACTTAAAAACCTTCCTAAGTTTCAATTTTGATGGGTTTTTTTTGTTCTCCTTTTAAAATACAATAGGCAGGATTCTCTCTCCAGGGATACATGTAGATAATATAACAGGATAATGCCACAAATGGCAGTGTGTGTTTGCAGGTTGGAGACCTTAGTAAGTGTGGTTTCCACTTACAGTCACAGGGCCCAACAGGAATTACATGAAGCATACTAACAAAGCCAGGCAATATTTTTAGTGAGCATTTTAATTCAGTATCCTCATTTTAATGAGGCACAGCAGAGGATCCTTATTTTGCAAATGGGACATATTATTCAGCTTACTATAAGAGACAGACAGCCTTTAAACTCAGCTAAGCAGTAGAGACTGATTGGGTAACAGCATGCAAATATGCTGCTCAGCTGGAAATCCCAAATTTTTAATAAAGAAAAATAAATAGTGTTTCTACCTATATTACGTCTTTTTCATATAATAATAGCAAAGCATTATAAAGGAAATGAGAATAATAAATTTTAGCTCTGTTTATACAAGAAATAAAAGATAGAAATTTACTTTCCATGCAGATAGTCCAATTGGAGAGTCTTGTGAGCTGTTACGAAGTCCAAGAGAAATTGATTTCTAGTAACATCTGTGGCAGCTACCACACAGAAATTAAAAAGAGGTGAATTTATGTGCACAGGCAATTAGAAAATATGCACATGATTACAAGAAATGGATTTGAATTGAAAAAGGATGCTTCTTGGCTTTTAACTAAAGCATTTTTGAATGTGTGTTACTACAGAGGAAGCATAATGAAGCCTGATGAAGAGAAATTGCAATGGATCGTTGCACAACTACTTCTCTTTCCTGCTACCTTCTGGAAAAATAGAAGTGAGATCTCCCTCTACTCCTGACAGACCTGAGATGACATCAGTCATTATCTCAGCAGGGAACTCCTCATGGGCAGTTGAGATCTCCAGCTACCTAGAAAGCCAATGTCGGAAGACGGCCCCTTAAATGATGAGACAAACTACCATCTGCTCTGGGTAAACGGTTGTGGGACAGGAAGAAAATATGAGTGGCTGCAAAGGAAAGATTGTGAGGAAATGGTTTTGTGCATGTTGTAGCTGTGGCACTTACAGTCACCACACCAAGAAATGTGTTCTCAGGTAAAATCCCATACCCAGACACTGATGTCCCTAGCAGGAGCCAGCACACCCGGCATAATGGCAATGGTAACCAATGTGTTGTTGAGGTGGAAGGGCATGTGTCAGGCAAAGGACCTCCCTTGATGACTCCTTGATCACCTGTCAGGGAGTTATAATCAATGCACTCCAGAGACTTCCTGAATTGCTTGTGCCCTTTTGGGTTGTCCCTCCAGCAGGTAACCAGGGTGGCTGAAGCCCTGTGAGGACAGACCTGCAAATGTGGAGCTTCCTGCACGTGTCTGGGAAAGCCTCATCTACTTACACTTCCTGGTCAGGGGATCTGCAGCAGACTCCCACTACAACATAGCTCCTATGTTGGTATCCTCACTAATCCTGACCCACAAGCTTTCAGCTGTCTCACCACCCATCCCAAGGCAGAACTCCATCCATTCTCACCTCTCTCTCACAGAAAGAGCTCACATACAACCACTTCTCCCCCTCACCTTTCTGGCTTGTCCCTCTAAAAAGCCTATATTCCCCCACAATAGTGCTTCTGTCATGTCCCACCGCATCTTCATGATCCCAGTGAGACCATAAACCTGCAGATGCAGACAGACCTCTCATTCTACGTACGTGTCCTCCAGGCTGTGAGGGGTCAGGTATTCTGACAGGCACCCAGTCATGCTGGTTTCCCAGAAAGGATATCGTAGCTTTCCTCACAATGCTATTTAGACTGAAAGCCCTAACATGTAAGGGATTTGCTGATACAGCACAGGCTGTACATATTCATTCAAATCAGACTACTAACATTTTCCATTTTACTAATGGAATATTACTACGGACCTTTCTAGAAAACACCCATATATATGCACACACCTATAAAACAAAACAAAAAGAAAACCAAAACAAAACAAAAACCCAAAACCCAAACAAACAAAAAAAAATCACCTTAGCCAGAAATACCAATTTATAATAATGACAGACAACACACTAACAAAAAGCTAAGTTAGCTGCCTGTAGTAAGATTCAGTATGTCTGCCTGAACATTAAATTATGGTTGCTTTAGTGGGTGTTTGTGAGAAATGCAATGCCATTTATTCCCCATATGTACTAATTTTCAGTATTTGTTAACAGTTTCATGTTATGAGAATGGTTGTTCTGAAATACCCAATTGACGTGTCTTACAAATCCCTAATGAAACTAATGGTGCATAAAAGAAATGAATCGTTGTGTTTGTACAAGGAATAATTTCATTTGGTTTGTTGGTTTTTTGCTTTCCTGGAGATGGCCAAATACCTGCCTGCTGATGGGAAGTAGAGAATTAATTCCTTATTTTGCTTTGCTTGTGCGTGCAGCTTTTGCTTTACCTATTAAACTATCTTTATCTCAACCGAAGAGTTTTCTCATCTTTCCCCTTCTGATTCTATACCCAGTGCCACAGGATGGGGAGTGAGTGAACAGATGTGTGGGGCTCAGCTGCCAGCCAGGGTTAAACCATGACAGAACCATACTCTGGAAAGGGTATTCCATCCACTGACCCAGCAAGGTCTGACACATCTGGACACAGTTAAGATAACACGGTGAAATGTACCTTCAAATCAGGTACATAGACGTCTGGGGCCTGGTGTTGTAATTGCACTGCACCTGCACTTATTTGCTTTGGCAGCTTTCTGGCACACCATAATAATCCAGTTTCTAAAATATGTTTGTGAAAGAAACACAAAACAACTAGAGAATAGTCACAAAAAACTGTTTCTGTTGGACATGTCTGTTCTTCAGAACATGAAGGACATTCTTTTCATTCACCAGCCAAGTACACAAAATTCAAAAAGTAGGAAACAGGAAAAATCCAGACTTCTGTAATTTGCAGTTATGCTCAGGAATGGTATTTATTACAAACGCTAGAACACAGCAGGTTTAAATGACCGTGGATTAAAACAACAATGTCCACTTCTGTTCTGTCTAGCCTAACACATTTTACAAATACATCCCATCATTTGCTAGGGCTACATAATTCTTAGTGATTGTTAGAAACTTCATCAAAGATGACAACTACATACAGATTTTGACAAATAAGAAATCTGGAGAACAAGAAATTATCTAAAGGGATAGAAAAATGTTTCTCTTACATTTTCTGGGTTCTACTTTCAGAACAGAGAAAACTTTCCACTTCTAAAGAATGTCATCAAGCTTTCTCATATGGAAAATGAAACGTTGATGAGGCTGAAGACATGGATGCACATTTCAGGAAACACTTCAGTAACCTCTTTATTGTTATAGTCAGTAAACAGTTTGATGAAAACACCACAAAGTTGGTGAAAAGAAAGGAGAAATACCAAAGCACTATTAATTTGTATTTTGCAAAAAAAAAAAGAAATCCCCCCAATTTCTGCTGCTAGCTGAGGACATGTTAAAAGTAGGTGCACTAGCTGCATTAAAAACACCTTTTGACAGTTTATGTCATGAAAACAAAAAAGATTGCTGTAGTTGTCCAAAAAACAACAAAAAAATAACAAAAGAACAAAGTATGCTATCATGTTCAGTCTTCATTAGCCTCCTATTAGTTTCATTATCTGAATGTTCTTTCATATTTCTGATGTATTTCAGGGACAGCACCAAGTGAGACTAGCTAATACAAGAGCTGTTTGGTCCTGAAATAACACAGTAGGGAATTTTTAGACTAAAAAATCTCTATTTGCAAGATGAAATACAAAAGATAAAAATTCTGGAAAGTAAGAGATCAGTTCTAAGTTACTAGTAAGTTAAAAGACTCTTTCCCCACATTGCTGACACCAGCTGTAAGGTGTCTGTAAGACAGTGAAAGGCAGTACATCTGGCACAGTCCAAATCATAAAGTATGTCCAGTTATTTAGCATTCCTATGTAAGATATTTAAGATTACAGCGTAACAACTTTCTAGAAACTGACTGGAGAGATGAAGTTCTTACTGTTTTTTTCCTCTTCTATAATAGTGTTTGGTTCTCATATATATACAAAGAAGTAAAAGAGCTCAACAGATGAACTATTCAATCAAAAACATGGAGCACAGAATAAGGATACCCCAAATCCTATATTCTTTGTTTCAGATTAATTTCTTTTCATTGCAGATTTAACCAAAGATTTCTCCCTCACCATTTCATTGCCTTTCCCTCCCTGTCTACTAACCTCATCCTTCATTTACCACCCTTGACTTATGTGAGTAGAAATGTTTGAGGAAGCTCAGTATGAACTGATCTTGCTGCCTCCACACAAAGACCCTAGGCAGGTAGCAGCAGTAAAATTTTGGTGCTTACGGAAGTCCAAGAACAGGCACCTAAAAAGCATCCTGCCTTGAAGAAAAATTGTTCTTTGGGAAAGTAAATTCTTCTGTTTGAGACCTAAAAGCAATTGGAAAAAAAGCTATAGGTAAGTGTTATGACTCTGCTTGAGAAAGCTGAGACTAGATGAACATCCTCATTCTATTTACACAGATAAAGGAGCCAGAGAATTTAGCCCGAATGCTAACTGAATAGAGGTTCTGGGGCAACTCAAAGCACCCTGCAGAAAATTTACTTTGAATTTGAGGTTCTGCCCAGTGACCATTGACATATTAAATCCCCACAAAGAGTTCCCCAACACATGCTCCCTGCTGGACTTACATGTGGTAGACCCAGTATGCAAGAGGTAAGGTGTGAGATGACACTCTTCTCTTTACAGGAATTTCACTCATAGGATAAAATTGACTTATCTGACAATCCGGAAATCTTTGTCTCTGTATAATCTTCCACCTCACAGAAAGGCAAATAGTTTTTTTCCTGATTATTTTTAATATAGGGAAGAATCCTTCTGCCTCTCTCTCTAGCACAGTATTTGGAATAGGACTACAGAGTAAAACTTCAGGCTAGAGTTGTAATTTTTAAAGAAGTAACTCAACTTTTTCAACTCCTGTCATCACCAGTTGTTTTCATGGGTTTGTGTACACTTCTCCAATCTCTTAGCTGTGTCCTGTGATCCCTGAGTACCAAAGCTCTTTCTGTTTTCCTGCATAGTCTCTCAATTGCATTGAAACTTCTGCAGACTTATGCTTCTTATTCTCTTCTGCCCTGTCTGAATGTTTCATTTAGACTCTGGAATAGTCAAAACTATTGTACATCCAGCTGAAATTTTTCACTTCACTGAAAACTTGAAAATATGTCAAATACTTTACAGTAGTCCACATATGTGTTCATACCATTGAAAAGACTTCTTATTGCAAACACCCAGGTAAAAATTTCAGCAAATTATTGAGGACATCTTGGTAACCAGTGAACACAGAGGTGAGACATGAACTTATTTACTCTGGAGAAACTTCTCTGCTTAGCTTAACTAATAATCATTTGTACAACATAAATTCTCCACTTTCTTTGTCTGTGTCCGGTGTTCTTGGGATCTGGTGATTTAGTGAATCAGGGCAAGGCTTCACCTTACTTTGAACAGCATGCTTATCTGTGTGGTTGGGAGAGGTCACAGTTAACCACATATTCTCTTTCCAGTGAGCTCATCACAAGGCTTCCAGCATCACTTGTAACTTGTTTGATTCCCAGTACCTAGACAGAGTTTAAAGACATAAACAATCATAAGTTGTAACCTCCATGCAACTTTTTAGTACTTAGTCTCACAGGTTTGCCAGCGCAAACTTATCTGTGTGGCTTGCCCTGGGCAGGACTGTCTTTCTTTCTGAGGGTTAGTTAAATAGCACACAGTCCTGTGAAAGTATTG